>NC_060269.1:94244310-94544310 GCF_021613505.1 Equus quagga
GATAGATAGATAGATAGATAGATAGATAGATAGATAGATAGATAGATCTATACATAATATATATAGTTCTCTATACTCATTTACAAAAGCCTTATTTTTTCTAAACACTGTAGCAGCAAAGAGAGCTTTGCAAAATCAAGGAATAACAGCCACACAAAGCAATGCTCCTACACAAGACCCAGTTTTAGCTGTGCCATCTTAACCTCATTCATACCGTTTGAAAACATGAGATTTTGACACTGAGCAAAAGTGCACTCTGCAGACAACATCTTCAATATCTTCTTCGGCATAGCCAACTAACATGTCGGCTTGGCTGTTGACATAAGTCCAAAGGAAAGATAAGGTCATAAAGCATTTGCCAGGCTTACTGACAGAACAAAAAAAATAATTTTTCTTCATATAACTTGTTCCAGTTAGGAAGTTATAGATCCAGAATACTAACTATCTGGGAATGTTCAGTGCATATTATAATTACATCCTCTACTTTGAGGAGAACAAACCTGCAGAATTCAATATTCATTTCCTCCCTCACACACATAAATTAGTTCTCCTTTCAGCCTCATAGACAGGCAAGGCAAGCAGACCTCTTCCTCCACGCCCCCCTATTCAATCGGATGTGGGCACCAGGGCATTACCACCTCCCACTTTCTTTTTCAGAGTCTTCAAGCACTATCTTCTCGGACACGACATTATCTGGTGCTTGGATTAAATTAGTACAGAGGAAAAGAAAGGGGATTAATGGTCCTCTCCCTCCCTTTCACAAGCTAATTTGTGGGGAAAAGAACAGGGGAAAAGCATTCCAACCCTCTTTAGGAAAACATATTTCAGGCTTGTCTCCCTGACTGGCTGGCAAGGCTGGGCAGAGATCCAAAGGCTAATTTGAAGGGATGGCTTTGGGGAGGTCATGGATGAAATAGTCCCCCAAATGCTGGCTGTAATAAGCCCATGTAAAACTCTCAAATAACCTGGAGTCAGCCAAAAGGCTCAAAGGTTTTCCTCACTCCAGGAAAGATGTCAGGACTTGTCCTGACTTGTTGGAATACCAGTTGTATAAGATGCTGCCTACTTTGGAAGCAAAGGAGGTCCCCTAGCAAGGCAAGCCTGCTTCCTTAAAGGGTGGCCTCCTCATGCCTCCCTGGGCTCAAACCATCCTTGACTTTCTTTTGTTTCAACGCTGCGACAATGTCACTTCAGCTGATTCCCCTCCTGTCACACTCATCCCATGCTAAAGCCTCTTCTAAATCTCTCTCTTAAGGGAAAGATTTCACTTTAGATCACTGTTGCAAAGTTCTTAAAACACCAGGCTATTTTATAGCTACTGGAGTGAGTCTCCATAACCTGCCCTATGGGATGCCAGCCAGAAGCTAAAGAAAGAGGATTACTGCTATTCAGAGGGAGAGGAAAGTGCTCTGGAAACTGCTTCCCGGGAAAGCTGGAAGGACAAAAAAAGGCTCCAACATTCAGGAAAAACCTAGTGATGCGAGTGCCAAGGTGAGACTCAGACCAAACCCAGACAAGAGTTAACCCACTCAAGAAAATGAATACTATTAAGAAGGATTTGGCAAGAATCTAGGGGAAGTGAAGAAAGAAAGGAAAGAACAGCAAGACAAGAAACATGATCATTTTAACTTTAGACTAAGATTAAAATTAGAAGATTTTGTCTTGACAAAAAAATCATTCCTCTATCTCTATTTGAAGAAGCAGATCATTAGAGATTTTTGCCATCAAACTATAGTTCCTGAAATTCAGCCTTTTTCTCCATTTACATCAAGTACCAGAAATACAATTATAACATTTTCTGAGGAAGTACATTTTGAAAGTTGCATATGGCTAAACGATGCATGGACATGTTCTTACCCAGTTTAGAGCTTTCCTCGTGTTGTATTACAGCAAAAGGGTGAACTGCAATGGAGGAGGGGAGAAGGAGAGCTTTCCGAACTCTCCCAGAAAAAGGAGGAGGCCAAGTGGATTTCTCACTAACCCATCCAGCAGATCTGTGGTCCTAGAACTGCCCAGTCACACAGCTAGTTGGTCAATGACCAACATGCCCTTAGGACAATGGATACGCTGGACAAGGGATTTACTCATTGTTTGAATCCTTGGGTCATTGATATTTATTGAGTACCTACTGTGGGAAAAGTTCAGTGCTAAATGCCAGGTTAGGTGGGCGGCAAGGAAGATCACTACAAAGATACAAAAAATATTATCAACGTTCTCAGGCATCTTAAATCAAGATGAGAAGCTTGCACATGTGCACAAATATAACATGAGAAAGCAAATGATAAGTGTCATTAGAGTGGTCCATGCAAAGATTTACTGAACCCTGATTTCCCATGTACCTCTTACTTGAGATGTCTGTTTTTCCCCAGATCTTGACTTTAGATGCCCCTTCACTTGAAAGATTCAGCTTGGTGTTTTTGACCTTGAAACACACACCTATCCCAAACATTATGAACTGGCATTCTCTCCATCACCAACCTGCCCTGCAGCACTTTCCATTTCACAGGGGACCCTTTTCTGTGGGTGCAAAGTTTACACCACCCTATATAACATGGATTGAATTGAGCAGTACAGGGTGAAACGGGGTATGAAGACAATCTCAACATAGATCCTCCTTGGGTGTCTTTCAGCAACACATTGTGCAGAAGTAAAAAAGAGCTTCCTCGGGTAATTAGGAGAGAGCAGCTCGAGTGAGATGATCCTGTCCCATGGGGAAGTGCATTGTACTCTCTGAGTTTTAGGTAAACACACTGAATAGCAGCCTAGAGTGGATATATCAAATCCCGCTAACCAATGCTCTGTCCTGAATGGGTAGAGACACTAACTTGGGGAAAGTCTTGTATCAGGTAGAACATGAGGATTAAAGCAAAGAGCCTCTTTCCATCACATTCAACCTCACCTGCTGCCTCAGGGTAAGATTTATGTATGGGTGGAGATGAATTGTATCCATTTTATTTTCATAATTTCTATTATAAACCTTGCAATGGTACTTTTTAATCAGTATTTAATATCTCTAAATTAATCCTAAAGGTTCTGGAAGGAGAAAGTATAATAAAAGAACTTTAGGATTAATTTCTAGTACTGTGGTTCTAAATGGGAGTAGAGGAGCATTTTGCCTCTTAGCGGAAATTTGATCATGCCTGCAGACATTTCTGGTTGTCAGGACATGGGGGTGCTACTAGCATCTAGTGGATAGAGGCCAGGGATGCTGCTAAATATCCTACAATGCATAGGACGGCCCCCATAACAAAGCCTACAATGTCAATAGTGCTGAGGTTTACAAACTCTACTCTAATGGAAAGAGCCCTGAATCAGGAGTAAGACCAGGGTTCTAGGTCAGGGTGTACCACTTATTAGTAATACGACATTGGGCAAGTACCTGAAGCTCTTTGCAATTCAACTTTTTCATCTTTAACATAGAAGTAATAACATCTGCTCTACTCACCCACTCAGGATTGTTTGTAACTATCAAGTGAAAAAGTGGACGTGGTATACAAAGGCAAAGTGGTACTTTTATTATTCAGCATCACAACATCCTCGTCATCAACATCCTTAGACTACTCTTTATAGAGACACAAATTCAACCTACAAATATTTATGTAGGGCCTATGGAAGAAATAGGACAGTTTTAATCTTATTCAGGAAATCTAAATGCCCATGGAAAGTCAAATGAGCACCTGAAGGTGCTTCAAAGCCCAGACAAAGAAAACAAAACCTCTCTTGTCAACACAAATTTAGCATTCAGCTTTCCCTTGTCAATGATCTACAGATGCAGAGTCAACCGTGCGTCAGAAAACACTTACCCCATGGATTTTCTCTTCATGATGGCAAGATCCAGGAGTCCTCGCCACACACTCAGGGCAGCATTGGTTGGCGGCTATTTGAAGCACTTCTCCCTGAGCATTTAAAGACAGCTCAGTGTAAAACAGCAGCAGCAAATAGTCACAATGGCTCATCGGATACCAGCTCATCTCAGATTCACTCAATCTCGTAAGTTTCCACGAGTGACAAGAGACAGGATAAACTGAGTAAACTAACAAAAAGGATTCCCTCTGTCAAGATGAGCTCTCAATGATAAAATGCACCCCCTTGTAAAAGTAATTTCCTTGAGAATTGTCTACATCTTTTTACATGTAATGAAGCGAAGAATTTTATTCACTAGAAATGCTCTATCTGAGAAACTTTGAGTAGGGCGTGGCCCCAGAGCTGGCAGGTCACTAGCAAGCTGATAGATAACTATATCTATAGCCGGTGGGGGAGAGCTGATGCTCGCTTTTATCTGAGATGCAGAGTAGCAAGGTGCATGGGGTGGCAGACTAAAGGACAAAGCTGGAGAGGAAACAGCATTGTTGTAGAGGTATCTCATGGACTGTGGGGAGCTGGTAGAATGCCTGGGCTCCAGTAAAGAACTGCATTGTTTTCCAAGGCTTCTGTAACTGCAAATGTGTTTCCTATCAAGATATGATACTATCAAGAGAACGTGATATCCCAGGATTTATAGGGAAGTTGTCATATTAACTAACCATCCATTTGCCACTGTGAAGAACCCATTTATCTAAGAGTTATTAAAACCATGGAGCAAAGAACATACAATTGTCTTTGGGGCTGGGTGATTCTCCAGTTAGATCCTCTGACTCATCTTGCTCCATCACTATATATCTTAGCGCTTCCTCAAGTCTAGAGATGTGGCAGAACAGGCAATGACTATTTTGACCAAAAATGGTAGGACACCCTGCATTAGCCAGGAAATCATGACTTGTCCACAGAATAAAAGTCTCCAAAGAATTCAGCCAATAGAATGAAAAAGAAATTTGTGTGTGTGTGTGTACTAATGTTTCTCTGTTATTTGGGGCTGCTTCCTTTAAAAAAATTATACCTATAAGAGAATTCTAATTTTACATAACTGCACCCACAAAAGTGGGTGAGAAACAGGACTAAGATTTTACAATTGTTAATCCACTAAACAGATAAATATACCAGTAACAGGGATCACCAAATTCTTCCTATTTGCTTGATAAAGGATAAAATATATGATATGGGATTTTATTAAATTGTACATATTAAGCAACATTAATGATTTTTCAGAAAAATGCCCTCTGAACCCCAAGAGGGAACTATTCTTGTCTAATTTCCACTAAGATAGTAAATGTAGAAACTACATTAGCCTAATTTCCACTAAGAATTTCATACACTTGGAAAAAGAGATAATCCAAATGTTGTTTATAGTCTAACATGGACGCAGGGACCAAGAGAGAAAGGCAGGCAAAATGGAAGACTTCGAGGGATATTTTATGCTCCCAAATTAACTTTCTTTGTCTTATATAAAAACTAATTTTCAGATTTGGCCCTCAAAACTCATTCATAAACATAATATCATTTATCTGTGGTGGCAATGGCAGTGAGGGGGTCCTCATCTTGAGTCCATATACTGAACTTCTGGTAGAACATGAAAGAAGTGATTTGAAGCTAAAGAAAGAGCAAAGAATTTGTACATGGGTGCTCAGAGAGGGCGAGACAGGGAGCTCTTGCAACCAAATCATGTGACTTTGCATAGCCTCGTGAGCCGTGGGCTACGCAGAACACAAAAGCCTACCACCCCTCCAGGCTTTGCACTGGAGAACACTGCATTGGGGTGGGGACCTTTGCATTGGAGAAGTGGCCACATGAGCAAGAGACATCAATGAAAGACTGTCAGGGAGCTGGGCAAGATTACTTGCCTAGGATCTAGAAGAACCAACTAATAATAATAATTATGACAATT
The DNA here is from genome assembly GCF_021613505.1 of Equus quagga. Taxonomy (NCBI): domain Eukaryota; kingdom Metazoa; phylum Chordata; class Mammalia; order Perissodactyla; family Equidae; genus Equus; species Equus quagga. Next base: position 94,250,072 of record NC_060269.1, read on the forward strand.
TGATACTTATACCTAACACTTATTAAGTACTTATAATAGCCAGGTACTCTTCTATGTATATGTGTCTCTATGTACATATGTGTATATATATATGTAGATATGTGTGTATAAATATATGTAATTTAATTCTCACAACTCGATTAGTTAATAATTAATTATTATCTGCATTGAGGTTTGTAGTCGAAAGCCCACCATGTAATACAGTGTTTATTGGCATGGCATTCTCCTCTATGTATATATGTTCTCCAGAAATCCTGAAGAAGGGATTGGTTCTGACAAGACCGGGCTAAACAGTCAAGGTTCTAAATGCCTCTCTTCTCTTTCTCTCAATCTTTTCGCTGTTCTGTCTCTCTTTCTGTCTCTATTTATCTAGCCATCCAGCTGGCTATGCATATAGGATATGCATATATGGATATGCATATAGAATCCATTATATATCATTGTAGGATGAATAGATAGACAGATAGATAGATAGACAGATAGATAGACAGACAGACGCAAGTATCTATCAGAATTGCCATTGATACTAGGTTATTTCCAGGTAATCCATGAGCAAAACATAAATTGTAAAAGGGCTTTTAAAAGTTTTTAAAAAATGATATCAGCCCAAGTTATTATAAATAATAATAATAATTTGTTTAGGGTATAATGGTGGTTCATTAACTTGTGCCATGAACTAATGTAAGTGTACCACAGCAGGTTTGAATAACAACCCATGCTGCTGTGAAATGCAAAGGAAAACTTAAAAGCAACATGATGGAGTAGAAATTACACAGGGGCATGAGCCAGGGACTAAGCTTCTTGTCATGGCTGTGCCACTTACTAGCTCGGTGTCTTTGAGCAAGTGACTAAACCACCAGAAGTCTGTTTCTTTGTCTATAAAAATGAGAAAGCCTGACTAAGGAATTCTGGAGGCCTCTATCATTCTATGATCTATTTCAATACTTAAAATAAAGAACCCAAGGGGCTGGCCGCGTGGCCGAGTGGTTAAGTCTGTGCGCTCCGCTGCAGGTGGCCCAGTGTTTCGTTGGTTCGAATCCTGGGCACGGACATGGCACTGCTCATCAAACCACGCTGAGGCAGCATCCCACATGCTACAACTAGAAGGACCCACAACGAAGAATATACAACTATGTACTGGGGGGCTTTGGGGAGAAAAAGGAAAAAAAAATAAATAAAAAATCTTTAAAAAAAAAATAAATAAAGAACCCAAATACTCTGTGGTATACTCACATGATCTTGGAGTTGAAAGTTTCTTATGGTCGGATCATCTGTTCCAACCCTCTCATTTTACAGATAAGCAACTTCCTTAGAGAGTTCATGCTCTCCGACTGCATCATTCTTCCTTATTACTACCATTCACCAATTTGCTGATCAGTCCTTCACACTCACTCACTAAAGACTTGGCACCTGGGTCTCAGCTTCTTTTCTACCCTATGTCTAGACATAATTCTCGACAACTTCAATGTCCACAAAAGTAGACAGTCTAACATTCTATCCTTGATCACCTCAATTCACACAATCTCCATGTCTACTTCACTTGAGCTCCTGTGGCCATGGTCAACCTTGGGACCTGTCCATACTCCCTCCCACTTATTCTATACCAGAAACCTTCAACTCTGAATCTGAGCCTTCTAGCCTTTAGTGCTCTCTCACCCTCACTCCCACTCATCTTTTCATCTCCTTCAGAGATGCTTGAGTACTTCTTTTCCTTGCAATCATTCAGCCTCCACTGGCCTCATTTTCCTATTCATGTTAGCCTCAATGCCCAACACTTCCTGCATCTCTATTACTTCTATTAATATGGCAGAATCCCAATCCTGGATCTATTTCACAATTTGCCTTATCTTCTTTTATACCTGGCTGATAAGCATTGCTGAGAAAATCATTCTACCACGCAGCTTGGTACTCCCACAGGTTCATGGTCTCCTGTTCTTGTGGGCTCTCAACACCATCCACAAATGCTTTACCTTGACCTTGGTCAGTCCCTTTCTCCCCTCAGTGACATCTCCTAACATTCACTACTTTCTTCCATCCCCCAACCAAACCTTAAAGTCTTCACAAAGTAAGCTCATTAGGTATGAGCTACTTCAGTACCCTGTCCCTTTTCTTACTCACAAATTTAACTATATTTGTATCCATCCATGGCTCTTTCTTTCTACTGTTAAGAATGAAGTTCTTCTCCCCACCCTATGCTCTAGATCCCACACACTCTGTTCTCCAAAAACCATTCCTTCTAATTTGTTCATTCTGTTTCTCTGTCTCTCCTCCTACCCTACCCCCCATATCTTCAACTTCTCTGTCTTCTAGGTCATTCCTCTTTCCCTCCTAAGGTGATCATGTCTCTCTCATGCTAATATCAAAAACCAGAACCAAAACAAAACCTTCTCCAGTCTCTTGTTTGGCCATTCTACAAATATGGACTGAGCGTCCTCTATGTGCCACACACTGTGCTGTTTGATGGGGCTGCAATAGCGAAGAAGACAAGGTTCCTGCTCTCAAAAAGCTAAGAGCCTAGAGGAAGAAGCAGAAAAACACACGAGCATTTGCAGTCTGCACAAGGGCCATGATAAGGGTAAGCTCAAAGCACCATGGCAGTACACAGGAGGCTCGATGGCTGGGGATGGAACATTCAAAGAAACTTCACAGATGTAGTGGCATCTGCCTAATGTCCCACTTCTCTCCTTCCATCCTCAGTGAATCTCCCTGAAAGAATAGCCTTCTCTTTGGCTCCCTTTCCCCACTTCCTATCTACTTCTCAAACCTCTGCAATACAGCTTCCACTCCTGCCACCCCATTGACATCAACTTCATCGTGGCCACCGGTGGCCTACATGTTGTCAAATCCAGCAGAACATATTAAACTATTTTCCCACTTACTCCCTCACCTGTGAGCAACACTGGATACAAAATCCTGGAAACTCTCTACTTTCCTGGCTACCATAATACTGCTCTCTTATCTGGCCAATTCTTACCTCTTACATCTCTGACTATGTCTTCTTAACCTTCCTAAGTCCCCTCTTATGTACACCTCCCATAAATGACCATGTTCCCAAATTCCATCCTTGATCTTGTATTCTTTCTTCTCCAAATATCTGGATGAGCTCATTAATTCTAAAGGTTTGCACTACTGGCTATATGCTAATGATACCCACATTATATCTCGAACCTTGTCTTCTCCTCTGAGTTTTAGACTCATATATCCAGCTGCCTTTTTGACATATCCACCTGGCTCTTCCATGAACACTTCAAACTCAACGTTCTTCAAAGTGAAATCATCATTTTCCTCCCAGATGGAATGCTTTTCCTCATTCCCCTATATTCTCAATATCCTTTGGTGGCTCAGCTAACCAACTAGTCATCAAGCCATAAATATGAAAGTCATCTCTCCTTGTCCTCTCCCTCACCCGCCTACCTTCATCCAGTTCTATTGATTTATCCCCTAAATATTTCTTGAGCCTGACCTTTCCTCTTGATCCCTACATTACCAGTGCTGTGATTTAGTTCTCATCCTCTCATTTGGATTATTCTCGCAGCCTCTGAACTGATCCACTCATTTCTAATATTATGCATTATCTTTGAAAAATCAGAGTGATTCTTTCTAAGAGAAAAGCTGGCCATTCTACCCCTATGCCTGAAAACTTCATTAGTATTCTATCATTTTAAAAATAAAATTCCAAGCTCCATAGTACAGCATAGAAGGCTCTCCATAACCTTGAACTTACCATCTCTCTAGCCTCATCTCTCATTCGTTCATTCAATCTGTCAAAAAATATTTATTGAGTGCCTACCATGTGTCAGCTGCTATTGTAGGCGCTAAGGATACACAGTGAATAAAAGAGACAGTAAACAAGGAATACCAGTAAAATATAGAGTATGTCAGATAGCAGTTAGTGCCAAGAAGAAAAATAAAGCATGGAAGAGGGAGAGGGAATGTGTGATGGGGGTGAAGATTTGCAATTTTAAATAGAATGGCATTCGGGAAAGACTTAAAAGAAGAAAAGGATCAAGCCATATATATATTTGGAGGAAAAACAAATCTCAGAGGGAACAGCAGAGTGAAAATGCCTTAATGGCAGAAGTGTGCCTGGCATATCCAGGGAACAGCAAGCAGGCCTGGTATCTAAAGCAGGGCGAGGAAGGGAGAGAATGGGCAATTAACTAGAGGGGTACAGTAGTACCTTAAAGGACAGTGCGAGGAGTTACTCGAAGTGAGAAGAGGATCCATTGGAAGCCACTAGACAGATTTAACGAGAGAAGCAATATGATCTGACTTAAATTTTAATAGGATCACCCTGGCTGCTGTATCAAGATTACAGCGAAAAAGGCAAGTACAGAAACAGTGAAAGAAGTTAAGAGGTGACTGTGAGAATGCAGGTAAAAGATGATAATAGGTGGAACCAGAGTAGGAGCAGAGAAGCTGCATATGGAATGTACTGTGTTATGAAGAGCTGGGGGATTTGCTAATGTCCTGGATGTGAGATGCGGGAGCAAGTAGGGAACTCAGGATGACGCTAAGTTTTCTGGCCTGAGCAACTGGAAGAAAAAGAAGGGATTTATTGACGTGAAAAAAATAGGAGAACAAATTGGGAAGGAACAAAAGCACATTTGATATAGAACAAGCGTCAGAAACTTTTTCTGTAAAGGGCCAGATAATAAATATTCAAGCCTCTAGGGGCCACATATGGTCTACGTCACAACTCTACAACTCTGCTGTGGTAGTGTAAAAGCAGCCATAGACAATACACAAACAAATGAGTATGCCTGTGTTTCAATAAAATCTACTTTACAGGCAAAGAAATTTGATTTCATATAATTTTCACATCAAGAAATATTGTTCTCTCTTGATTTTTTCCAACCATTTAAAAATGTAAAAACCATTCTTTGTTCATAGGTCACACAAAAACAAGCAGCAGGCCAGAGTTAGTCTGCTGAGCCCTGGTGGAGAACATATTCACTTTCCAGCAATACAACCAATGCTTTCTAACATTTAACTCAGGGCTTCTTCCCTGATACCACAATTATGCACGTGAAGTGGAGGAGGCATGTCTTCATAGCCCTTATACAATCAGCTCAGATTCTGACATGAATTACTCAGAAAGCTAAATATAGATCTTTTAGGAGTATTTACTCCATAAAATAGAAAGCCCCAAAATATACAATAAAATATTATCAAATTTACCAACAGTTGATGCACACCCAGCTTCTCAGAAATATACCCATGCAGAAACTGAGAAATACCCTTAGAACCTTCACTCCAATGTCAGAAACAAACAGAAACTTATTAGCATTACGAGGCATAAAGGCTCAAGATTAATTATTATGGGGGGAGGGAGAAAACTAGAAAAGAAACTGTGCTTGTGAAATTGACAGAATACTTTTTAAAGAAAATAATTGGTCTTCTCCAGGGAATTTCAAATGTTCAAATTTGAAGCTTAAGCTTTTTTTCTTTTTTTTTTTAATAGACTCATTTTAAAAAGAAAAGAGTCAGCACCTGGAAAAAAATATTCTAACAGAATAGATGTGTAGTCAGAGAAAACTGAAAATTTTAACAGAGGAGAGAGGAGAAAAGATCCTTCATACACGTGGTCAACCACAAGATTTCTTGAGTCAAGCCTCTCCCATGTTCCCAGGGAACCCAGTGACAGCACAATAATACAATCAGTGGCAGAAGGAACAATGTTTTTAGAAAACCAGCTTCAAGAAGTCAATCTTGACTTTCAATCCATTCAATGTCTTGTAAATGCTGTGGTTAGTATCAGTAGTTTTGGCATCTGTCAGACCTGGGAAAATCTCTGGACAGCAGCTTATTAATTGCATAATTATGGTTAAGTTGCTTAAAATTTCTAGGCTTCACTTTCCTCATCTGTAAAGTGAGGATCAAGATACCTACCCCACAAACTATTAAATGGGATAACATTTGTAAACCCTTAACTGAGTGTCTAGTCCAGAGTAAATTCTCAATAAACAACTTAAGATATTCTTAGATATATGTTAAAATTCTCTCCCGCATTTCATAAAGCTTACAATTAGAGATTAGGATAAATGTCAAAGCCAGATGACTGGAAAGATGCAAAAACCCTACCCTTCATTGACTTTACCAATACACGTAGGGTACAGTTAGGATACTATACCTTCTCAAAGGCACACTGAGGGTTTCTGCAAACCACAGGTTTGCAGATAACGATATCACCATGGCAACGGCAGTTCTGGCAAGAATCGAGCTTCCAAATTGTGGCATCCTGCAAAGAAGCATAAGCTCTGAGTTAAAAACTGATCAATCAAGGTATGAGCACACAAAGCAGCACCATCAACAGCCCCACAGCCTGGACAATTAAAAGGCAAAAGAAAGTCAGAGACACACACAGTGCTTGCTGGGCACTGATTAAACCCCGAGAGGCAATAAAAGCAGTATAATCCATTTCACCACAGTCTACCCATGTAGCCAAAGATAAGGGCATGCAGCAGAGAGCTGTCGATACCCAGAGTAAAAACCATCAATTGGCCTGAAACCTCAGGAGGACAAGCTGCTCCCTGACTTGAAGTTTCTGTTTGCTGTTAACTAGCAGAAAGCATCGGAGCATGTTTAAAGGAAAATGACACTTGGACTAGCACTAACCAGCATCCTACAAGCAGCACTTGCCAGGAGACACTATGAGCACCTCAGACTTCACTTTCCAGCTCTTTGATACTAACTACATACTCTAACAGTCATCAGAAAGAAGAAAGGCTTGAGTAAGTAGTTCATCATTTTTAAGACAGATCAACCAACACATTGAGTGGCTATTATGTGCCCAGCTGTACGCTAGGCATATTGGGTACAAATGAAGCAAATGTATGGGCACCATCCCTAAGGATCTCACAAATTATTTTGGATCATGAACACCAGGGTATTAAATAAACATAAATCGACGACACTATGTTAGTTCTCGGTAAATTGGAAAGGAAAGTAATAGTCATAAACAGAAAAGTGAAATTGGGCTCAGCACAGAAAGTTCTTAGAAATTTCTTTCCTATTTCCCATCCTCTATCAAACTGAATCTGTATTTCGATTGTGCCCATTTTGAAGTAACTTGGAACTCAACTATCACATAGATTCCAGAGAGACCTGTTTCTGTCCTTTGAAAGGCTGCTCTGATGACTTTGAACTGCAGCAGTAAAGACACCATAGACTGAACTGAAATCCATTTTCCCAGAGATTTCCTAACCCAAATTCCTATTTTATACAGGTTGATAACAACCATACTGTTTGGCTGAGTTTTTTTTGTTTTGTTTTGTTTTGTTTTTTGAGGAAGATTAGCCCTGAGCTAACTACCGCCAATCTTCCTCTTTTTGCTGAGGAGACTGGCCCTGAGCTAACATCCATGCCCATCTTCCTCTACTTTTATATGTGGGACGCCTACCACAGCATGGCTTGCCAAGCGGTGCCATGTCTGCACCAGGGATCCGAACCAGTGAACCCCGGACCGCCAAGAAGTGGAACGTGTGCACTTAACTGATGCGCCACCAGGCCGACCCCCTGAGTTTTAAACACTAAGCCTCTTTTTAAGAGTGTTGTCCATTTTATTCTCTGGTTTAAAACTCTTCCGTGACTCGTCTTTACCTCTGACACTCACTTCTCTCCTGTCCTTGGCCAATCTCACAGTCCTGAGACTTTCATCCCTCCACTCAAGTTGGTCAAGCCATTGAACAGCCCCACCTCCCTTATCTGGTCTCACACATCACCATCCTTCGGGGATCACCCCCTCTTCCTTGACTTCCGCCAGAGACAGTTGCAAACCAAAATGATTCTTTTAAGCCTCAGTCTCAAAGACCAATCATTTCCTAACCCTTAACCCTACAGGCTGCACCCCCAACTCAGGTGTGGCTCTTCACCACTTCTCTGTTACCCCACTGTTTCCTGCATACATTGTCACGCATTATTACACTCATTTACATTTCTGCTGGCCTTGCCAGAGCAGACTGTAAGCCCCTCTAAGAAGGCACTGACCTTAGCCCAGCACACCGTACATCCTTCATAAACCAAGCATTCACATTTCCTACGTTGCTTAGCGAAAGTTTTTTCCTTCTTTTTAAACTTTCTCATTTTTTCCCCTCAGTAAACCAACAGAAGTACTACTAAAACACTTTAGGAGGGAGTAAGAGAAGTTTCTAAGCTCCTGATGGAGTTATGAGAACACCAGTGTTAGACCTGAACTGGCATGAGCTGGGAAACTGGTGGATGCTAGCAACAGATGCTTTCACAAAAAGGCGGAAACCAAATGCGATGGTTAATGTTACCTGTCAACTTGGCTAGGCCATGGTGCCAAGCTGTTTGATCAAACACCAGCCGAGATGTTGCTGTAAAGGTGTTTTGTAGTGTGATTAACATTTACTATCAGTTGACTGAGTAAAGGAGATTACCTTCAATAATATGGATGAAGTCAAAGGCCATAAGAGCAAGAGCTGAGGTTTCCTGGAGAAGAATGAACTCAGCCTCAGGACTGTAGCATAGAAATTCTGCCTGAGTTTCCAGGCTACTAGCCTGTCCCACAAATTTCAAAATTTCAGACTTAAGATTACAACTTCAACTCTTGCCTGAATTTCCAGGCTACTGGCCTGCCCTTTAGATTTCAAACTTGCCAGTCCCCACAAATTCATGAGCCAATTTCTTAAAATAAATCTCTCTTGATATATATTTAAAGACACCCATATGTCTCCTATTGGCTCTGTTTCTCTGGAGGACCACGTCTCACATACCAACACTGGTGCAGATTTACATGGATGTGCACAACATTCCTGAGCAAAAATGAACACATCCTTTCAGGCTGAGAAATGGTAAACGCCTAACCTCTGAGGGAATGTGCTTCAAACCCAAAGTCATTTAAGAAATATAAAATACATCTGAGTTGATTACGTTCCCAGTGGCTATTTCACAAAAATCTGAATCAAAGCAAATGAGGACTAGAATCTGACTTGGAATACCTCTGAATTTCTTTCTCTTTATTGTTATAGCACATTCCTCTAAAATTGGCAATAATGTGCCAACTACAGTCTATTCTTAACCCAAAGAGCAACCACAAGTAGGTGAGAAAAAACAAATTTCATTCTCAAGCACGGTATAATATATGTTCCCTGCTGATTTCAAGAAAACAATATCACTTTCAGGATACAGATTAAATAAAAATGACAACTTCATAAAGCCAGTAGCTACCATTTATTGACCACTTAACCTGACTACTCTCGGAGCAGGAAATGCTGAAAGAAGGTGGCATTTGTGGTACTGGAGAAGCGTGCCCTACTTCGCTTTCCCAGCCTCTGCCATCATCCTAGAGTGCTGGGCCCAGCAGAGAGGGAAGTGACGCCACATCAACGCTATGCAAAGCACTTCCGTGCATGATGACCCTATGGAGCTGGCGCTATTCTCATTATGACTATTCCCATTTTACAGATGAGGAAAGAGGATTCGAGAGATTGAGCAATTTTCCCAAGTTCCCAAAGCTCTATGCCATCTAACCACTCAGGCTCTGGAGCCAGGCTGCCTGGGCTTGAATGCTGGTGTCACCATGTTTTAACTGTCTGTTACCAAGCTAAGGTGTCGGTGTCCCACGTTCCTCATCAGTAAAGCAGAGATGACAAAGTACTTAACTCAGAAGGTTACTGAAAGGATCAAATGAGAGGATGTATTTAAAGAGATCTGAACAGTGCCTGAAACTTACTAAGGGCCTATTAAATGTAACTTATTTTATTCCAAATGCTTCCTACGATGTCGTAGGCATTTAGTAAATATCTTCCTTTTCTCAGAGTAAACACTGTCCAATAAGAACCTTGATTTTCCCATCTTCCCACTCAAGCCTACACAGGTAAAACAGAGAGAAATTACAGTCATGCATCACTTAATGACGGGGATACATTCTGAAAAATGCGTCATTAGGCGATTTCATCATTATGCGAACATCGTAGAGTGTACTTACACAAACCTAGATGGTATAGCCTACCACACACCTAGGTTATATGGTACTAATCTTATGGAATCACCGCAGTATACGTGGTCCATTGTTGAGTGAAATGTCTTTATGCAGCGTGTGACTGTATTAATTATGACCCTAGCACTGAAAGACCCCAGGACATTGCAGTAGAAGGGAGGAATGAATCCATAGATTGCCTTTTCCAGACTACTAGGTAATTCAAAAAGCCTGTCTCGCTAAGCTGACATATCCATGAACCCGTGACTTCCTTTCACTCAGACAGCAGATGGCCACACCGGCTCCATGTGCTCCCTGCAGCTCAGCATGGCTCTAAGGTGCCGGCCATCTTGACTCTCTCCAGATGTGGCATTCTTACACCAGGTGTTGAGTTCTTCTCCACATCTCAATTATTTCCTCAGTGACCCCAGACTCCAAAACAGTCCATTATACTTTTTAGCAACTCTCAATCACTGGGCTTGGCTTATTGAACTCTAAACAGGATCTTCTCAAAACACGGAATAATTTTTCACTTTCATTCATAGAACCATAAGTTTTCTTTATGTTATTTCAAAGTTAAATTTAAGTGGGCCCAGGAAGCCTTCTGAATTTGTTCACATATCTGTCTTCCCACCAGATTACGACTCTTCAAGGAAAGAGAGCTTGTTTTATTTTTCTTTGCACATCTCCATTACCTAGCCCAGTTCCTGAGGGTGGGCTGAATTCATTCATGAACAACCCTGAGAACTTGCTTATCCCTCAAGAAAATATCTACCCATGTGAATCGAGATATTCTAGGTAGGATGCAAGATCTTGACAAAACAGTGTTTAAGAGACGTCACTACAAAATCACCATAATGTTGAAGGTTATTACTTCAATGGAATCAAACTATGTTTGAAGAAAAATTTTCCTCATCTAGGCATCGGACTGTCAAAAAAGTCCTCATATTAATTCTTAATAGAGAAAATAATTTATGATTAATTTTTAATAAAATGAACACTTTACCAAGGCCTGGATAGATGGCCATATATTTTCCAGGTCTAAGACTTTATGAATCAATTTCTATGGTCCCATAAAATTGCTTTATGAAGGTGGGGATACTAGAGTTCCTCAATAGCTAAAACTTTGGATAAAGCCATAAAGGCCAAAGAAACAACATTGTAAAGGAAGTTTTATGGATATTCCATGTTACTATTGCAATTCTGTCACTTTATAATCCTCTTTTCCAATCCAACACACTCTGTAAAAGAAACACTCAAAATAGTTTTTCTCTAGAATATAGATTAAAGGATTAGATTACGAGAAACCTAAAAAGTAATCAAAATATGATCTGTTTAAACAGATTTTAATATTTTTAATAACATATGAATAAAATATTCTTGTAGATAATATAGTGCCTCCATCCCCAAATATCTTAAAGTAACAGCGAGGTACCTCAAGAGAAAAACCTTATTTCACTTGGTTAAGTATTTATTGAACATTTGATTGGTGTTAAAAGTAAACAATGAATATATCCCTCATCAGTATTCAAATTCCTGGGGGGAAATTATTTGTAGTATTCTATAAGAGCAGCATATCAACTGTCAATGTAAATTTTCTTTCATCTGAATGGTATAATAACCCTGCTTTAATTATTGATTAATTCGTCTCATTTTAAATCCCTTTGGTTTCTTAAACCAAAAATGAGAAAGAAGGAATAAAACTTGCCCAAAGCTGTGCTTTCCAGTTACAAAAGAGTATGTAGAATATAACGCCTTTTTGTAAAGAAAATATAATGACATACATGAAACAAAGTGCAGAATTACACAAACCACTAAGCGAAGGCTGGTCATTCCTGGGTGTGGATTCTAGGTGATTTTTTGGTTTTTCTTTAATCCCTATCCAAATTTTCTACTTTTTCAATATCAAAATATATGACTTAAGTGATCTCACTTTTTTTAGCATATTAAAATTTTCTAGAAAAGCTTGACCAGTAAAATGGTTGTGTGCACTTCTCATTTATTCAATAAAACATATTTCTTTAAAAGAAGTATTTTCGCAAAAACCTCAGATTCCCAAAGCCATCTGTAGGTAATTCAGTGCTGGGATAGAGAGCTGATGAGAACTTCTCAGGTAGGAAGACATGGGCCAGGACCCCAGCTTCCCTGGAGTGGATGACTGTGGGCAGCTTTAGGCCTCAGGGCCCAGTGTACTTGCATCCTTGAAAACGGTACAATGCTCTCCCTTTTTTGAGTTTCTTTTCCTAGTTCTGATGGATCTTCTGGCATCAAGAATTACTGATTCTTCTGTTCTTGTGTTGGGCCCTTGGGAGACTGAAAGCTCCTTGAGTCAAACGGAAGGGCCCAGCTGGAGACTGTGTGGTGAGGGTCTAAGTTTGGGGCTGACAAATGAGAGCTGTTGGAACCACCCTGGAGGATGTGGCTGGTGAGATCTCTCCAAGTACTTTCCGGGGAGCAGAGCTTGGTACCTGAAGAAGCCAGGCTCCAGGGGTCAGAATCCACCAAATGGCTTCTGGGCAGGATTGTCATAGCTTGATGGCACCTGGTCATGCTTCTCTCTTGCTTAAACAGTTCCGTTGTCCACTTACTTCTCTCTCTGACTTCATTTCCTACCCTCTCTCCCAAAACACTTTTTCCCAGCTCTAGCTACTCTGATTTTCTTGCTGTTCCTGAAACTACCAAGTTCGTTCCTAGCTTAGGGCTTTGGAATGTGCCCTTTCCTCTGGTTGGAATGTTCTTCCCCCAAATATCAACATGGCTTATTCTTTCACTTCATTCAAGTGGCTGTTCAAAACCACCTCCTCAGACAGTCTTTTGCCATCTATTCTCTACCCTGTTTTCTTGCTAGCGCTCGCCACCTGACATTATAGTATACACCTGCTTATTTATGGACTTTCTCTTCCCCACTAGCACATAAGATCCAGGAAAGCAGGAATTTGGTTTGCTCTGTTCATTGCTGTGTCCCTCATGCCTAAAACAGTGCTCACACATAGTAGGTGACACTTATGTGACCTTTTAAAGTTACTTTTAAAATATAAGGTAAAAAGGAAAATATTGTGCCCTTTTTCCTGCCAACCACAGGGAGATGGAATCTGAGCTTTGCAGTTGAACTGGCGTGGGAGTATGGAGTTAAATAAAATCACCTACCGAATACATAACAGTGAGTCATTTCTCTAAACTTCCTGAGTTATCCCCAAACCTTCTGCAGACAATAAGAATTTTAAAAATTAACTGTATTCCCCACTTGTCCTTCAAAGTAAGGAAAGGACCACAATACTCAACTGGGCCTCATGTCTTCATTTCTGGAGGTTCATTTGGCTGACAAGCCTGGTTTTCAGGAAAGATAATCCATGAAAAAGGGTTCTTTGACCCTGCTCCAGTTCGGGCACGGAAATAATGGTTCTTGTTTGTCAAGGAACCATAAAGAAACGAATCGATAACTTTCATAAGGTTATTTCAGAGTTCAATGCTTTCCCCAAGTGCCTTTCCTCAGACAGCTTAGATAAACAATACCTTTTTCATCTGCTCTCTTCTTAGAGTTCATGTAAAGCTCCTCAACAAGCCCCAAATAAAAAGGAGCAGAGGAGGACACATTGTTAAGAGAAGATATGAGTCCTTGTATTTACATTAAATTCTCTCCTTTCAGGGGAAGCAAACACAAGTAAATGCCAAATAAAAGAAAAAATAGCAAACTACTTCCTGCTCGAGACCTATGTGAAAGGCTTGCTCCATATAACATTCTTATGGAGTTTCTTATTTTCCACACCAAGGACCTAAGCAGTTTCCCATTTCAGCATCCTAGAGCAATTAGCTTACACCTGATCTCCTCCTCCTGCTGTCTTAAAATGATAAACCTGAAGGCAACAGCTGTAAGAATATCAGCCTGGATACAGAAACAACAGCATGAATCACAGATGAAGATAGTGGCTATATATAACTGAAAACGTCTTTGTTCAGTTGGCTCACAAGAGACCCTGAACAGCATGGCAAGTTAACACCATGTCCTTGTACATATGTCTTCTTAGAATAGTGTGCTACCATGCGCGAAGGCAGGGAAAGGAAAGGCAACCAGCTACTGCCAAGCACCAGTACTTCTCCAGGTCCTCCACGTACTCACCATCGCTGCTCCTCCCAGCACCCTGTGAACAAGGCATCACTACCCTTATTTTATAAATGAGGGAATAGGGTGTGAACAGGCTGAGTGAATTGGCCAGAGCACATCTAGTAATGGGTAAATCTGGCATTCAAACCCATCCTTTTTTTTCTACGCTATACTGTTATCACATATTAGTAACAATGAATGCCTTATATTGTCCAACAGTCTTCCCATTTCAAATCACTCTTACTTCAGCTTTCTCATTTTAATAAGCCAACAAGGGGAGGCACACAAAGGCAGTGCTGCCAAATTTACACAGGAAGAGACTGCGAGGTTAAATGACGCACCTGCCTAACGTCTTCGCAGTGCCTGCAACAGTCCATTCCCACCCTTCTAATCAAACCTCCACATATCCTCCAGGTCTCAGTTGAAATAGCGCTTCCTAGGGAGGTCTCCTCTGCCTCCTTGACTAAGTCACTATTTCCCTGCCTTATGTTCTCAAAGCCAGACTTAGTCCTCCAAGTTCTGTTTAGCACAGAAAAGAAAAAGGAGAAAGAGGGCACCTTCCGGGTTCCAGATTCTTCGGCACAGTCACATCTTTTAGATTTCTTCCTAAAATATTTTGAGACAGATAGCATCATCATCCCCATTTTACAAACGAGAAAACCAAGGTTAAGAGAGGTTAGGTAGTATTCCCAAGGTTTGTAAGTGATGGCACCTATATTTGAAGCAGCGTCTATTTGATTCTGAAGCTTATGTTCTTCCCACCACAGCCACCCCTGTACCACAGCCTTGGTCTATGAACACAAGGTTACATACCACTAACTCAAGGAGCAGTGCCAGTATGGTAGAGTGGGAAAACCTGGCTTCAAATACCAATTCAATTGATTCCTAGCTTTGGGACCTTGGACAAATCTCTTAGCTTTTCTGAGTCTCCATTTCCCAATATATAAACTAAGGATAAGATAGGACCCAATAGGGTGACAATAAAGATGAAATAAACTAATGTCCTTAGCACAGGGACTGGTGCACAGGAAGCACTCAATAAATGTTAGCTATGAGTCTGGTCACCTGCCACAATCCTAATCAGTTGACCATGGCATTTTCTGTGACAGAGGGAGTAGTTGTAGCAGTTAGAGCTTTACAAAATCCCTCCGGGAATCTCCAGCTTCCAGGATTAGGGGAAGTTAACTTTCCTACAGCTCGAATGTTTACAAAATACTCCCCTATAGAGTGCTGTGGAAACTATACTCCTAAGGGAATATGCCAAAAAAAAAAAAAAAATAGAATCTATAAAATAAAATCAAATGCCCAGTGAATGTCTTTCACATTCCAAATTCTGAAGCAATGGAAACACAGGCTTAGCTCTCTAACTCTTCAATTTTTTACACCCAGCTTCCATTTGTTCTAACACAATCCTGTTACAGTGAAAGAACAATCCAAGAACAACCTAAGAGCACCCCAATGACCTCATAAATTCCTAGAGATGTTAACCACAGAAAAAATTCTATAATGAATAAAACGTCTGTCTCATATTTCCACTTTAAATAATCTAGATACGAGGGAAACTCTAGTATAGCTTAAGCTTGTAATCACTTTTTTCCTCTAATAATTCAACTCTCAAAGACCTCATTTCATATTCCTAAGGCAAATGGAGAAAAAAAATTAAACATCCAAAATGTTTGCACATGAAATTAAATTGTAGCTATACTATTCTCTCTCATATTAAAATTATTTTCTTGTCTTCCTCCTCCACTAGATCATTATCATTCATTTTATAATTAGTTGTTTACTTGTCTCTCTCCTTCCCCAAGAGTAGACACAATTTCTTCATATAGAGGCAGTTTTGTGTTCCTATAGTGACTGAAACATAGCAGGCGCTTCTCATATTTTTGACTGAGCTAACGAATGGATACGTGGATGGATGGATGGATGGAAGGTTGATAGATATTCTCAAGCAAATAACTGCCAGCTATTTTGTGATGTAAATGCTGAAAAGTCGAACACACAGATAATAGCACTTCACTCTCCATGCTGCCCTATAAAAGCCTGGCAGCTGCAGTGGCCATTTTCAATATGCACTGTCTGAGATCCTGCCTTTTAGACTTATGTCTCAGTCAAGATTTCTGTTCTAAAAGGGCACTTCTATTTCTGACTGAATGCCAGGTTCATCTGCCTGATGTTATTGTGTTTCAGCATACCAAAGCTCTCATACCATCTGAAGCTCTGGGGCATGTCCCTAATCTCTAACTTTTTCCTCTATTCAGCCTCTGAGCAGTTGGCCTACTTAAACTGGCCATCCAGTAAATGGTTGAGAGTTGTTTGACACTTACATTCAACCAGGTAAAGCCACATCCTACTATGAATGTTTTCAGGCACAGCGGAGGCCCTGAGTCAAAGACTTCATCACTGGTGACCCCACCTCATTATTTAATGTAGAGCCGGCTCCTAAACAGGGGCTATGCCACCCCATGAGGCATTTGAAAATTTATTTTGAAGACTGAATGTTGCAGTGCAAATGGCATTTAATGGACAGGGATCATAAATTCCAGGTGTCATGTAATGAGCAAGACATTCTTGCACACGGAAAAACTGCTCCACTTCCAAGTGACTTTCAAATGTCCCACCAAACATTTGGGTCAGTGAAAAATCTGTTTATAGTTATTGGATTATATATCCTAACTCGTTTTTACATATAAAGACAACGAATTTATTGGGTGTTAATCATATACACTGGTAATAATATCCAGGAACTTAATGACCATGTAATTCAAACAAAGATTCTAGTTTACTTAGTTTGGAACTTTATGAAGGTAACAGAAGACAATAAAAACATATATTCGAGATTTAAAAATAACTATAAATACTTCATCAGATAAACAGTATATATAAACATAATTTGAAATTCTAGAATAGAATAATACAAACAAATGAGATTGATTTTGTTTAATTGCATACTGGATAAAGTTCAAAAGAATATTAGTAAACAAGAAGATAAGTCAATAGAAAATATCCAAATTGACAGATAAAGAACAAAAAGTATAGAAAGCATAGAAAAGAGTATGGGGGACATATGGAACATGTTGCAAGATTTAACATGTGGGCAATTGAGCTCTGAGAAAGAGATAACAGAAAATGGGCAGCAAGAAATTTTTGAAGAAGTAACAGCTAAGAATTTTCCAAAATGGAAGAAAAACATCAGGTCATAGAATCAAGAAGTGCTTTGAATATCAAGCAGAATAAATACAAATATAAAGAAAACAATACCTAAGCACATCAGAGCAAGACCACTAAAAACCAAGAGCAAAGAGAAAAAGAACTTTTTCATCCAACGTCTCCCTATCCCCCAGGCCCTGGCAACCACTTTTCTATTCTCTGTTTCTATGAGTTCATAGATTCTTTTTTCAGATTCTACATGTAAGTGATATCACGTAGTATTTATCCTTCCCTGTCTGGCTTATTTCACTCAGCAAAATGCCCTCCAAGTTCATCCATGTTGTCACAAATGACAAGACTGCCTTCTTTATCAAGGCTGAATAATATTTCATTATATATATGTATGTATGTATATATATGTATATGTATATAATTTATATAATATATACACCACATTTTCTTTATCTATTCATCCATTGACAGACATTTAGACTGTTTCCAAAAAGAAAAACCTAAAAAGCAATAGAGGGGTGGAGAATTATCTTCAAAGAAGAACACCAAATCTGACAGCTAACTTCTCCACCAAAAAAATGATGGAAGTAAAAAAATAAATCTTTAGTGATAAATGAAAACAATCACCAACTTAAAATTCTATACCCAGCAAAAATATCCTTCAAAAAAGAAAGTGGAATAGATGTTTTAAATCAATAAAACCTGTGAGAATTTCTCACCTGCAGACCCAAACTAAAAAAAAAAAAAACCCGTAAAAGAAGTTCTTCAAGTGAAAAAAAAAGATTCACATGGAAACAGTAAAGTAGAAAGTAAGTTAGAGTAATGGAAAGGGCAAATGTGTAGGTAAATTTAAGTAACTGTACAAAAACAAAAATAATAACCTTGTGAGATTTTAAATCTATGTAAATATAAAACAAAGAATGACTAACACACAAGACAGAAGGGGTAAATAAACTTAAAATCTCTCAAGGGTCTAGCACTGATTGGAAGAGGGAAACAAAATGATTAATACTTGTTGTAATCTCTAAAGGAATACTAAAAGCATGTATAATAAGCTAATAGATGGGGAAATGAAATATTAAAAAAATATTGGATTGATCCAAAAGAAGAAAAGAAAGAAAAAAGAAACAGAACAGGAGTGACAAATAGAAAACAAACAGTAAGATAGTAAATATAAACCTCAAAATATCAGTAATTAGATTGAATGAAATGTTAAAAGATAAAGATTGTCAGACAGGATAAAAACAGGGCAGTAGATCCAATAACATTGAGGGCCATTATTATAAAGTATCAACTGAACATCTCAAAGATAAAACCCCAGAATGTATATATGTATATTTTTGGTATTTATACCTTTGCCTCATTCAAAATAGGGTTTCAGAGACTAACTCCTTTAAGAATTCAATTCACCAAGAATTTATGGAGGATTTATCATTGTGCTAAGCAATGTGGAAGATACAGAACCTAAACAACCTAAACCAGATACAGAAAAATACAACCCAGTCCCTTACATTTGCCCTTGAACTTGAAAAATAGTTGAAGACAACGACTTTGGAAACAATTAGGGAACAAAGCAAAAGAAAATAACTGGAGAGAGAACATAGTTTGGAAACAGAGCACTAGACTGAGAGTCAGAACCTGCTTTTACCAAGCCAGGCACACTAGACAAGTCCCTTGTTGGGGCCTCAGATCCCTCGTCCACAAAATTCAGAGATCAGACCACATTGTCCACAACCTCAAGATGGATGGATTTCAAAATCAAACAACTCTGGAATGGAATCTAGCTCCCTGCCTTAATAGCTATAGAACCTTAAGCAAGATAATTGTCCTGACTCACCTCAGTTTCCTTTTATGTAAAAAACTAAATAAAAATAATAAAACCTACCCTGAAGGACCATCAGGAGGATAAATTAGACAACACACTTGCAATTCCTTAGCACAGCGCCCAGCACTCAGGGTAGAATAGAGGCTCTCAGTTCTCCATCCTCAGATCTTTCCTGTACCCAGAAAAACCTCGATAGAACCTCTGTTACTCACAGGGATCATCACTGTACACCCCTGTGTGGAATTTATAAAGCAGTTCATCATCTGCTGGATTTTTTCTCCTGTGTGTATTTCATGACCATGTTCCTCAGTAGACAACCACTCCTAATGTGCCAGTAAGTTAGAAAGCTTACTTTTCAAAATATGATACTGTAGAGATTGCTGTTTTAAAAGATCGAATACACCACTTCCCAATCCCCATTTTAAAATGTCCATTACACAAATTATGTCCATACCATACTCATAGCTACTATTTACTAAGCAAATATTACACAAATATATTACATATAAGGACGTATATGTATATATACACACATGTGTACATTATAGGTGCATGTATGTGTACACGTACACGTATGATATAAATATTACACATACATATTACACATATTTACGTGGCATTTAATCCTCACAAAAATCCTATGAATCAGTTATTATTGCTTCTGTTTCACCAAAAAAAGAAACTGAAACTTAAAGAAATTATTTGGTCAGTTATTTAACTGGTGAAGCCAGGATTTGAAGCCAAGACTGCTTGGTTTCAAGAACCATGCTCTTTCAGTTGAAAAATGATAGTTCTGAAAAGAGCAGCTTCTCCACAGGTTGGAGCATAACTAATCAATAGATCTAGCTGACTTTGGCTGCTCTTTCCTCCTGCCCCCTGTCTTGTTGCAGCTGGAAGGATTTCTGGGAGGGAGGGCATCAAGGACCAACAAGGGCAGACAGCTCTGCCTGGGCCATCTTATTCTCAAGATCTTACTCAAGAGCTCAAGTTTCTAGGGAAACAAAAAAATCTTCTCCTCTAGAAATCTTTCAGGAAGCTTTCTATAAAGCCACATGGCATAATAAAATAATAATGATATAGCAACAAATCTGTACTAGACAATACTGCTCAAATCAACTTTCTTAATCGTGGCAAACGAGACGAGTTGTAATTACTCAGCTGCTGCTATTTCCATTTCCTGGGTTCTTAGCGGAAATATTCTCCTAAATTCCTAAATCAGAGACATCATGCAGGTTTTATCACATATGCCAGTCTGGAAATAGCTATTTAAAATGCTGTGTTGAGGAGGATTCTGAAGCTCTATCCAGGTAGGTTAAGTGAGAAAGATTACTATTGTCTGGCACCGGCTCAGGGTTAAGTTGTGGGGATGAATGGAAGTTACAACTATGTCATATGTTCCCACATTCCAGAGCCAACATAATCTACCCTAAAATATTGTTCACTACTGCCACTTGATTCATAAATTAAAGCAGAAAAAAGAAAAGAAAGAAAACAAAGCAAGCTGGCTAGGCCAAAACCACTGAGATGATCAACTTTAATGACAAACTAATCAACTATATTTTACTTTCCTTATTTTTCCATTAAGCTATTCGGCTCTTTCCAGACATGTAAACCTTTCCTCACTCATAACTAGCTTACAAAATGCGCTTCTGTTCTGCATCAGCTACTGTTCCCAAGAACACCCTGGCACAGGCCACAACTGGCATATGAGCTTAGCATCTTCACCCCCAGGCACGTGGATCCCACCCCCATTCCAAACCAAGAGGAAATTAACTGCCAGTTCTGATGGGAATGACATATTGACTAAGTACTTAGACCAAGCAAACCACTCCTGCAGTCAGCAAAATACACAGTGGTTGTATTCTTTAACAACACAAGAATGCTTGATTAGATTTGCTTCAAGCCTCACTGTTCGCCAGGAATCCGCTGAAGAGAAGCAGGTATCGGGTGTCTCCTAGGAAGACCCTCCCAGCTTCGCTGTTAAATCCAGAGGCAGAACCCAGAGCAATTACACTTCTGGTACAATTACCAGCATCGCCCACTCCCTGCCAAGTGAAGAGACTTGGCAGCTGAATAATACAGCTTTCATTTTACATTTCCACTCCAATTAGCTGACAGTACTAGTCAATTGGCTGAATAAAACAAGATACAAGGGAAGTTGAAAGGCCTCTACGTGGTTTACAGAGCTGTGCCTTGGAGAACAATGATGAGATGGAAGGGACTGAAAAGAGAATTAGCAGACCCACCGCAGCAAAAGGGCAGGCTGCAGACAACCCACAGGTGGGATGGATGGTTTAAACGGTGCACCGGAGAGATTTAAAAGCTTAACACCCATCCCACCTACTGTTTGTTTGACTAATGGCAACAGAATTAAATTGCTGGCCCTGGAAGTCCTGGCTGAGATTTATGAATATTGCACAGTACAGATATGCAAAAGCACACATTCTCCTGAGAACTTCTGGCCTCACCCATCCTGCCACACAGTCAACATTTACAGAGAAGTTCCTGAACAGAGTGCAAAGTGCCGCTAGTGCTTAGGGGCTGTTAAAGAAATGGAAGACAATGAGTTTCTGGGGGGCTCACAGTCTTGTCAGTGAGATGAAATGCACACAGGCAACAAGACCATACTGCGGACAGTGGTGGTGGTGGGGCAGTAACTGTGAACAACTGGCCCAGCAGAACAATTAGAACCTGCTGACCAGTACCCGAATCAACCTAGGTGAATCTCACAGAGGGATGGTAATAGATGCCACAGGAGTCCTCGCAAGTTCAGGCTCGATAACTCCAATAACTCTTCCGGAGCTGAGCAGAACCAACCAGTGCCTCAGGCCCAGTAATGGTCCAGACTGGACCCAGGCAAGGCTCCACAGTGCTGCCTTGCTCCCTTACAGTCCATATTCTTCCAGAGCTTATAGGGGGCTAATTACAGCCCTTGTAAATAGCCTGGGAGGGTTCTGTCTGGCTTGCACTGTGGACAAGCCTGAGATTTCCAGCATCTCAGGGAAATGATTCCATTAAAGACAGAGTATACATTATAATTTGTTTCCTGAGCTTCATCCAAAATATACTATTTCAGCCTTTATCCATTGTTGACCCTATGACTGACATTTAATGTGGACTGAGGGGGTTTTGTGATCTTATCGTAAAGCTGAAAGTCTAATGCAGGAAAGACGAAGCGTTCATTTGCAAATCTGGGTTTGCCATCCTCTTCTTGGTGGCTCAGGGTCTCACAACTCTGTCAAACCCTAAGTCCATGAACCACATTGCTCAGTGCACACTGGGTGGTTCAACATGGGCTCCATTCTAAAAGTGATAGGATAGTGAGCCATACAATGCAAAGAATGAATTGAGGCTTGGTAAGGATAAATGTATATTTGTAGAAGATGATAATATTTCGGGCATAGAAATCCTTTCCGAGGTATACCAACTTGTTTAGAGCTAATAGACAACTCTTACAAATGCAGTAAATAGTATCCTATTTAGCTGATCTGCCTAAGTGAAGACAGAATGCATGCAAATTTCTTAAAGTTTCTAATACATATGTAAAAAAAACTCTCAGGTAATTTCACTCAACTATCAATTAATCAGCCCAGAAGTTGTTTACCATCACATTAACTTTGTGTACATACAAGGATTAGTTACAGAGAAGGAAAAAAAATCTTACACTACTAATGGAGACCACTAAAGAAATTTGATCATTTTAATCTTTATAATAAACTCTATATTCCTACTTCTTTAATTAAAAAAAGTATAGCTGGCCACATTCTATTTTTTTTACGATAAACATATTATTTCTTTAAAAAAGAAAAAAATGGTACTAGCATTCCTGAAATTTCTGAATAGTTTGCATACCTAACAAGTTGAAATGAGCTCCTCAATAAAATGGCTGGGAAACGAGAGAGTAGGTAAAATGAGTGGATGCACCAATCTCATACCTTCAGATCAGACGACTTACTGCCTGAACTGATAGCTCACTGCTTTGTCTCTTCCCTTAACACAATTAGACTATACCGAACATGAGAAATGTGCTAAAATTTCTTCCATTTGACTACTGAAAAGAAATCCCTTTTCCACAATACAGAAAAATCACCACTATAGTTAAGAACAGGATCATAGCTATATACATAGTAAATAACATATTTTTTGAGCACTGTCTAGACTTGCCCCATCTTACACATTGTGGGCTATTCGGTATCTGTCCTAAACTCAATTCAACTTTGTCACCATAGCCAAGAAACAGCCAGAGGCACTATGTAAGTGAATCAGCAGGCTATGTTCCAACACAACTTTACTTAGGCACTGACACATCATTTTCATGTATCACCAAATATTTTTCTTCTGATTTTTTTCAATCATTTAAAAATGCAAAACCCACTCCTAGCTCACCAGCCATAGACTGGATTTGTCCTGCAAGCTATAGTTGGCCAACATCTGATCTACTGCAGCAACAAAAAAGAGAAGGAAAGAAGTGAGCAATGAAATAGATTGTGTTTGTGTCATTCCAGAGGGAAAGTGAGGGAAGGTCTTCAGGGTTCTACAGTAAAACAGCACCTTCTGGTCAATTTGGAGTTGATAACATGAGACAAATCTTCAAAGAGTTAATCATCTACTCCAACCAACATCACTCTGTCCCTTGACTCTTGAGCTTCCTGATAAAATTCTAGCCACTGTTCCTTATCCTTGAGCTGTACTAGAAGATATGGGACGAGCAAGATTGTCATCCCCACTGTCAGTGAGAATGATGGGCCGTCATTACCTGATTTCAGACTGAAAAGAAAAGTATTAGTGCCTGAATACCTGCCTATCTCAGAGCAAAGCAACTCATTTTCTGCAGAGAAAACAAAAGGAACTAACTTCTGCCAATGGAAAGACCTCTTCATGAAATTTATTATCTACGGAGTGGCAGCAAAAAATAGGCCCAACAAAATGTTAAGTTCCAAATTTGTAGCAGCAAGGCAATTGCTTATCCTGACATCTCAAGTAAACTCTGGAGAAAGCTCAAACCGTCTCAACAAAGTTTATTATTGTTCCTCAAGGATGAAACAGATATCTCACACAAATATATTTCAAATCCAACATGTTATTTAGATGCTTAATCAATTTGACCTGGTAGGTGGATCTTTCAAAAGCTTTTTTTGGTAGGGAAGATTGGCCCTGAGCTAACATCTGTTGCCAATCTTCCTTGTTTTGCTTGAGAAAGACTGTCACTGAGCAACATCTGTGCCAGTCTTCCTCTTTTTTTTGTATGTGGGACACCACCACAGCATGGCTTAATGAGTGGTCTGTAGACCTGCGCCCAAGATCCAAACCCATGAACGCTGGGCCGCCAAAGTGAAGTGCACAAACTTAACCACTACGCCACGGGGCCGGCCCCCTTTTAAAAGTGTTTTTAAATACATTTTTGTTTAGTAGTATGGCACATGTTATTTGTCCTAGACATTGGAGGATATCAACATTGCCCATGATCAATTTTGCTACGTCTAAAAGAAAAAGCAATTAGGAAATATATTATTTGTGGTTCTACTTCCACTATTTATAAGCAGATAACACATTTCTTTGTCTGAAAAAGTTTTAATGTTCTGATTTTCTAAAATAATGGCTCTTTGTTGTGAAGTAAAACATACTCATGAAAATTCAAATAGAATTCATTTGCTAATAGACAAAAATGGTCTTAAATGAGGTAGAACTTCATTCTTAAACAAACAAGTAATTCAATCTGATACTAGATGTATAAATAGGGCCGCAATCCACAGATACATTAATTGTTCTTCCCTAATAAGAATGTTAAATAGCATTTGGTTTATAGTATGAAAAAACAAAATCATCTTCAAGATGAGAAAGAGAAAAATCAGCAAAAGAATGCAATTACCATACAAGTACCTCCTGAATTATATCTTGAAATCCCATATTAGGAAAAATGAATTCTGAAATAGACAATGTTTCCTTTGTAAGGATAGAAAGGAATGTGTGTCTCGTAATTTACGAGTTCTATTTTGTGAATTGAAAAGATAAAGAATTCATTTCAATGACCATTTCCTAAGAAATTTCACATTTTATGTTTGGAAAAATCACACAGAGAGAAGGCAGAGTTCAGAATCTTTTGAGGCAAATAACGTCCATGTCTCATCCTTTTCTTCAATCCCAATGGCTGATTGGTTTCTCACCCCTTCCCACAGGACAAGGGTGGCAAGTGGGTTGTTCCAGGTCTGGAGGGGTGCAGGACTATCATTTGTTTCAAGATCTCTGGGAAAATTGATTTGATCAATTCTGGGGGTAACTTTCTATAATTTCAAGAGCAGGGTCAAAACAATGGCGGGTCCAAAGATTCTACAGAGTAACTCTCTTAGATCTCTCCTTAGACAAGATCCAAGAGTAAGTCAGAACCTGGGTTTCATAAGGCAAAAACATGCACTTGGCTATCAGCCCCCACATAATCTCCTCGATGTCACTCCTGCAACTGTCAACTCCTGCCTTGGAGCTGCGATATTCACATAATGAACTGGACACTACACTAGGAAAAATTATAGCCTACTCTTCTTCAATTCACTATAGGTTGAACAAATTACAGCATATGTGAGCTTATTTCCAGATACACTCAAAACACTCCACCCTCTATGAACAAAAAGTGAGTCTAGGGCGAGTATAGTGTGTTGTATTTTAAACACAGATGCTTTTCTAAGACTGTTCCCTTCTCCCCGTGTGTATTCTCCAAAATAAAGTTTCTTAGGGGGCAAGGGGAAGTGACCAAGATGGACAGAATTATCATATTTCATTCTGTGAAATATTAACTTAAATACTTCTAACTATTTTTGCTTTGATGTGTGTGTGTATGTGAGAGAGAGAGATCTTTTAGGTTCTCAAGTGAGAGAGGACAGGAGATTGCAGTAGCTATTGTCCAATGAACTGATGCTGAGACTCTGAACAGTAGCAGGTAAAATTACTCATAATAACAGCACTGACAACAGCAGCAACGGATTCAGTGGACACTGAGGAATTGCCTTCAGAGGTAACAAAACAAACATAAGGACAAGCAGACTAAATAGGGGAGACTGGGAAAACAATCTCTTGTCTCCCAACTTCATCCTCACCGTGTCCACATCTCCCTGGCTGAGCCGCCACTCTGGTCCAGGCCATCCTCATCTCTCACCTTGGCTGTGGCTCCAGCAGCCCCCACAGCACACTCCTCTTCCTGACACACCCCTCAACAATTTTCCCCACAGCAACCAGAGCGAGCTTTTAAAAGCACAGATTAGTTCATACCATTCTCAAATTCAAATATGTCAATAGATTCTCAGTGCTTTTAACTAAAGATCCAAATTCCTTACCATGGCCTCCACGGTGACTGCTCCAGCCTCATCCCTCTATGCTCCTCTCTCCCCTCTAATCATGTCGCCATACCATCAGTTCCTTGAAAATGCTCGCCTCTAGCCTGGTGTTTCCTTTCCCTGGCATAGTCTCCTCCTTCTTCTCCTGACCAGGCTGCTTCTCCCTCCTAAGGTTTCACCTCCTCATCCATGTCATCCCTCAGTGTGCTCCAATGTCAGTCCCTATTATTCTCTATCACAGCTTCCTGTTTCCCTTCCTGGCATGAAAAACAGCTAGAAATCATTCTGTTTATGCCTTTTTCACCCCCTAGAAGGTAAGGCCTAGAGCTCAGGAACTATGCCTGTTTTGTTACTGTGGGACCCCCAGAGCCCAGAACTGTGGATATTTGTAGAATGAGAGAATAAACCACGTCCCATTCCTCCTTCCTTCCCTTCCTCTCTCCTATCACAGTCAAGGTCTCCAAGAAACAGTCCACCCACCAAAGAATATATTCTTTTGTTGGCTCATTCATGAACTCCTTCTCCCACGCACGCATTCATTCATAGATTTACTCACATCTAGTGAATACAGATTGAGCCCTACTATGTTCAAATCATGGGAAGAAAGGCAGGAGAAGAGGGGTGGGCTGTGCTTGTATGTTTTGACTAAAAATACAGATAAGAACAGCTATGTTCATCTATACTGAGTTCATTTAAATAGGAACATGGGCCAGATGTTTGAAAGAGAAGCTTTCTGGGATACATCTAGACAAGACTGGGGTCCCAACCATTCTATGGGGAAAAATAACTTTTTGTTTCTTTCCAATTTAATTTTACTGCATGCATGCAGTCATGCATGCTTTCATTCACTTGTTTAACAACTATCTACACTACGTCCTAAGCACTGTGCCAAGTGTAGGTATACCAATGGCAAGCTGCACCACAGGTCAGGGAGAGAAACTGCCCAGGATTTGAAAGAAATGATGATATGATATTAAAGGTCCTCAATGAGCTCAGGGAAGGAAAGCACTCAATCAATGGTGGACACCAAAAACACAAGGAAGCAACAAACTCCAGAGCAGGAAAAGAACTTTTCACCTAAAAGAACATTTTATATACACCCACATTCATAACAGCATTATTCACGATAGCCAAAAAGTGGAGGCAACTCAAGTGTCCATCAGCAGAAGAATGGATAAACAAAATGTAGTGTATACAGACAGTGGAATAATAGTCAGCCTTTAAAAGGAAGGCAATTCTGACACATGGATGAACCTTGAGGACACTATGCTAAGTGAAATAAGCCTATCACAAAAGACAAATACTGCATGATTCCACTTACATGAGGCACCTAGAGCAGTCAAATTCACAGAGACAGAAAGTAGAATGGTGGCTGCCAGGGCTGGAAGAATGGGGAATGGAGAGTTATTTAATGGGTCCAGAGTTTCAGTTTTGTAAGATGAAAAGAGTTTTGTAGATTGTTTGCACAACAACATGAATATATTTAACACTACAAAACTATACACTTAAAAATGGTTAAGATGGGGGGCCGGCCTGGTGGTGTAGCGATTCAGTTTGTGCACTCCGCTTCAGCCACCCAGGGTTCACCAGTTCAAATCCTGGGCATGGATCTACACACTGCTTATCAACCATGCTGTGGCAGGCGTCCCTCATATAAAACAGAGGACAATAGGCATGGATGTCAGCTCAGGGCCAATCTTCCTCAAAAAGAAAAAAAGGTTAAGATGGTAAATTTTATGTTATGTGTATTTTACCACAATTAAAAATATATATATTTCATAGACCAGGGTGAAGTTAAACAACATGGCTGACATAGCCATTGGGTGTGCTCTAAATCTCAGTTCTTTCTGCACCTACCTTGACACCCAACATCCAGAAAAGCAGGTGGACAAACTGGCGAGTGATTGACTGCTTTAGAGAAAGGAGGACAAGAAAGGTACCTCTGGGATGGTCTTTAATGTCAGGAACACACACTTTGTACCTAGGTCAGAACAGCTGGGAGAACAGCCTTTGTGCAAAGAAGGCTGTCTCGTTGTCCCCTAATTCTGTGACTAGGGCCCCTCAGTTCATTCAAGGCTGTCAAGATGTGACTGGCTAGTAATGTTGTGTGAGGGCAAACAAATTAAAATAAACTGCAAGGAAAAGCCAGGTAAGCGCTCCACAATCCACCTGCACACAGCACATACTGTTTCTCTAGGTTATGAATGAGGAAATTAATTGGTCTTGGCACAAGCAACTTATTGGTTCGAGAAAAATTTCTGCTGTAAAATCAAAAACACTTTTCACAAGGCAGCCCTCAAGGAAGTCAGAGATATCCATGCAGGGCGCCGTTTATCAAGATGTCTGTAGGATGTTCAGACACAACGAGGAATCTGCTTTCAAAGTCTCCAGTAAGAAAATTAAAAATGGGGAAAGCAGATGAAACAAGATTGCCAAAATATTAATAATTTTTGGAAGCTAAATGAAGGTTACAAGGGGTTCATTATATTATTCTCCCTACTTTTGCGTTTACTTGAAATTTTCTATAATAAAAGTTGATTTTTCAAATGTGCATGTGGCTGAACAATTTAGGACAGGCTTGCAGATGACTTAAAGACAGATGCAGAATTTAGATGATTCCTAACCCATGATATACTAAAACATTAAGCAGGAAAATTTATTACTGATAGAACGTTACGGTACCTTTGCTCAACTGAGTCACAAAACACAAGTGTGCAGGCTGGGAAAGGGAGCCAGAGATAAGAAAGGAGCCTGCTGGCCTTCACCTTTTTAGCCTCTGCCTTTTTCAGCCACATCAACCCACCTACTAGGGGAGCCATGGCAGTGAAGTCAGCTCCCCCACCAAATTCCCCACAGCCAGCTGCTTCCCTGAAGATGCAGAGACCTTAGTGTCCAGTGTTCCAGCTCCACTCCAAATCCAGTGGAAACCATAAATAATGAACCCAGCACCTATTAAAGTTGTGCATGCACATCTGGTTCCCAAGAATTATACACACGAGGGTTTCTAACTTGAAAAAGCAACCCACGTTTTGGCTGATTAACTTTCAGCTTTGGGAGGTCACAGACGTGATGACCAATGAAAACTGAAGAAAACTTATAGAAGAAAATTTTTCCTCGGCCAAGAAGAATGCTCGAATAGTGTTGGCTGAGTTAATGAAATCAAATAAATAATTATTTAAAGCAATTTGAGGCAACTGTCTACTGATTTCTTCCTTTCTATGTTACTTATATTTGATAAAGAAACCAGTCAAAAATTCATCATTTGAAAGTTTACCTTCTTCCAGCAGTCAATTACATCTGTTATACATTTTAATACTATTTATCCCGATTATAAAAGTTCTACGTGCTCACTCCAGAAAACCTGGGAAATAATACAAGAAAAAAAAGACCCAAAATAACCACTTTCATCATTTTAGTTTCCTTCATTTGTGCCTTATAGAGACAGACAAAAGAAATAATGTTCCAAGAGGAGCTGTTGGTCAAAGGGCACAAACTCTCAGCTAAAGATGAGTAATTTCTGGGGATCTAATACACAGCATGATGACTGTAGTTAACAATACTGTATTACATAGTTGAAATTTGTTAAGAGGGTAGATTTTAAGCATTCCCACCACACACACAAAAAAACTGATAAGGAGGTGAAGTGATGGGTGTGTCAATTAACTTGATTGTGGTAATCATCTCACAATGTATACATATATCAATCATCACATTGTACACTTTAAACATATACAATTCTATTTGTCAATTATACCCCAAAAAAATTGGGGGTGGGGGGAGAAACAATGTCCAGCCTCTTTTGCAGCTAGGAGTATTCATCTGACTATGTTTTAGACAATGGCAAGTCAATGGAATAATGTGTATAACTTAGGGGTCACGTCCAACTGGAAAGAGCTTGGAGGAAAGACTGAAGGAAGAGAAGCATGTCCCATTCTGTTCTTTCCCCTGGAATGCAGATGTGGGGTAAGCCTTTGTGACCATACAACTTGAGAGACAAGAGATCAACATGATAGAAGGAGGCGGGGTCCCAAAACTGTGGAGCCACACTCTAGTCCTGGTAGGCCCCTCAGATATCCCCTTCAGGATGGAAGAGCTCATTTCCCCAGCTGCCAGAAGTGTGGCTGGAAATTGCCCTTGTCTGAAGGGAGTTGCCTCCCACAATATTATTCCCTCCCTGAGGGTAGCCTGCATCCAGTGACTGGTCCATAAGGAGGTCCAACCCCTAGTCCCCTTGCCTAGCTGCATGACCAACTCTGAAGAGCCATCCCAACTCTAGAGCTCCCCGTGAGATCAGCTGAGGTCTCTGTCAGTAACAGCATCACAGTGCAACTTCTC
The DNA here is from genome assembly GCF_021613505.1 of Equus quagga. Taxonomy (NCBI): domain Eukaryota; kingdom Metazoa; phylum Chordata; class Mammalia; order Perissodactyla; family Equidae; genus Equus; species Equus quagga. Next base: position 94,280,764 of record NC_060269.1, read on the forward strand.
CCTCTGCTCAATTTTGCTTCCCTCACACTCACAGGTGTTTTCCCCAAGAGCTCTCCCCAATAAAACACCTGCACACCAATTTCCATTCCAGAGTCTATTTCTCAGGGAAACCAACCTTAGCCAATATGTGACTGTTATTTGCTCTGTCAGAGCAAGTAGTATCTATTTTTCAACTAATTCAAGTAGCTGTTATGTGCTGAGCTCAGTGCTAGAAATTCTAACTTAAGACACTATATCTTTGACCTCATGAGCATGTAAAATATGGCACAGTGAAAAGCATGCAAACAAAAAATAAATAAATATGGTTACAGGGGCCAGCCAGATGGCATAGTGGTTAAGTTCATGTGCTCTGCTTCGGCAGCCCGGGGTTCACCAGTTTGGATCCCAGGCATGGACCCATGCACTGCTTATCAAGCCATGCTGAGGCAGGCACCGCACATATAAAGTAGAGGAATTTGCTCAGGGCCAGTCTTCCTCAGCAAAAAGAGGAGCAGTGGCAGCAGACGTTAGCTCAGGGTGAATCTTTCTCAAAAAAAGAAAGAAAGAAAGAAAGAAAAAGGGTTACAGAGACTTGACTATCCCTGGTCTTATACATACCACCAGGCTTACCCCACATCACTTTCAAGGAAGAAAAGTCAGTCTTGTTCCCAGGTCTCAACATCCTTGCACTCTCATCCCGTGGTTCCCTTACGACAGAACTCTAATTCCTTTCTTCGGATGGTCTCTCAGACATCCTTCCTTGATTTACTAGCCTTGCCACTTCTCAAGCTCCTCTGACTTTAGCTCTCTCTTGGTTTGGGGAGAGATGCATAGCCCACAGACTCAGATCAGAAGGACAACCCCAGGCCTAGAAGAAGGGAAGAAGCGAGCACAAATGCATTGACTGTGAGAGGAAAATTCTTTACACAGAGAAGGTAACATTTCAGTCAAGACTTGAAGGATGGATAAGAATTTGAGGTGACAATTATCAAATTTTACATAATTTTAAAAAGTATTACTTAGCCAATGTTCATTGCAGAATTATTCACAATAGCCAAAATGTGGAGAGAACCCGCGTCCATTAACAGATGAATGAACAAACAAAATGTGACATATCCACACAACGGAATATTATTTAGCCATATCTGATACATACTACAACATGGATGAAACTTGGAGACATTACATTAAGTCAAACGAGCCAGACACAAAAGGACAAACACTGCACAATCCACTTACATGAAATATCTAGAATAGGCAAAGTCACAGAGATGGTAGATTAGAGGAGACCGGAGGCTGGGGAGTGGGGGGTGGGGAGTGACTGCTTAATGGTTACAGAGGTTCTCCTGTGGGTGATTAAGAAGTTTTGGAAATAGATAATGGTGATAGTTGCACATTGTGGATGTAATTAATGCCACTGAATTGGACACTTAAATATTGTTAAAGTGACATATGTTATCTTATATATATTTTGCCACACACACACAAAATTTCCCCAAAAAACAGTATTACTTAATGTCAGAGCTTTACTTCAGTCCAAGCCCAAGAAACAATCTCATGAAGTGAAACAACTGCCTGAGCCCCTGGGCCCCTTGTGCTGAGCGATGGAAATGGAGAGAACTTGGAAGCCAGCTGGAAGGGAAAAGGGCAAATATGCGCCCTATGCAATTCCCTGCACTTTCTCCATGGACCATGATCCTAATGACCTCGTCCATTTCAAGGCAACATTGTGGTCACAGGCTAGTGATCGTGTAAGTCTGAAGGCAGCATTTTAGTCACTTTTTTTAAGTGTCAGAATCAGCCCGCTGCCTCCTTGTTTCTTCAGTGATAGTATATAAACTTTTACAAGTGACATTTTCTTTTTTAAAATTTCTTGAAGAGTGGCACCCATACAGTAGGGTGCATGCAGTGCACTAGCCATTGTATGGCTCAATGAGACTTTTACATGCATAGACAGCCATGTAACCACCATGCAGGTCCAGACAGAAAACCTTTCCAGCACCCCAAAAGTTTCCTTCATGCCCCTTCCCAGTCTATAACCCACATCCTCCTGAAATAACTTCTATTCTGACTTCTATCAATATCAATTAGTTGCAACAAGCAATTACTTTCAAGACGAAACTTCTCACTATAACATAAGCACCTAAACGTCCACAGCTGCCTCTTCTTTGCCAACAAGTCCCATCTGACCTACAGAGAGGCCACAATGCCCACCACCACATGCACCTCGGGAGGAGAATGCTTCCATCTCAGTGAAGGAAATTGCTGAGTGCATTCAAAGCTGTGGTCCTCAAAGTGCGTGGGCCTGGGATGCCCACAGACTTTCCACGTGGCATGCCCAGGAAGAAAGCTGCCTACTGCTTTTCCTGAGGCACTGCCACCTAACAGACCCTATGATTTTATAACTTAACAACCATTGATTTCTGCCAAGAGCTCCAACACCTCCGATCTTCTTGCTCTGCAATAGTTGTGTGGACGTAGCTAATTCACTTCTCTTCTCTCTTTCTCAAATGCTGCCACGCCAGGCAAACCTATTTCCCATAACTGTGTCACCCTTCTCACATGCAAGGACAGGATGATGGCACAGGAACCATCCCTACGGCCCCAGTTTCTCAGGGCACGCAAGTGTCCCGAGATATGAAGAGCTTGGGGTGGAAGAAGGAGAAGCAAAAAGCTGAGAGACCCTAAGAAAGTCAGGAAAACCCAAAAATATAACTGATTTCTTACAAATCAGAATACCTTCTTCCACGATAAGTGTCTACTTACTATGCACTAGGCACTGTATTTGTTGCTCAGGCTCCAAAGTGACCTAGATCCAGGTCTGAAGGAGCCCAGTGGGAGAACAAACAGTAAATTTAAACACAAAACTTATCACAATGGGTAATTTACACACAAGGTGATGAGTTCTCTGGCAGAGGAAGGCATGGCTTAGAGAGGGAACCAGAGACCAGGGTCCGCAGCCCAGCTTAGGGGAGCTACGAAGGACTCTGGGAGGTGGTGATGCTGTGGACCGAGTCTTCGAAGCAGTTAGATGTGGAGGCTGGGGAGCAGGGAAGGAGGCAGAAGAGACAGTTCCAGGAAGAGGGCAGTGTGGGAACATGGAGAGAGACATAAAGAGACAGGGGGGTGAGTCACATAAAGGGTGAGGCCAGGACTAGCAAGACATGAGCTGCGTAAGCTCAGCAGAGGCCAGGTCAAGGACAGTAAAGAGCTTAGGTGACTCTGCTATGTGAACCCCAAACAGGACACAGTCAGAAACCACTGGGAGCTACGGCACAGGGAGCTGAGGGGTGCAGGGTCAATGAGCTGTTCTGGAAAATGCTGGCCTCTGGTCAGTTCGGTTGGGAGGCAGCCCGCAGTAAAGGACGTAAATGAAATTAGCCGCCTTGACAACTTCTCCATAATCAAATACTCCTCTTAATTAAGAGCAGTTATTTTTAAAGGTCAGTTTCAATGAGTCCTGCTACTACGACCTTGTAGTAACAAATAAGTATCCAGGCGGATCCTGACAGTTTAAGCTTCTGTCCTCAGAGCCACAGAAACACACAAACCTTACAGAGGAGTAACCCAGAGGCTGGCCACAGATCTGAACCTCTATCAAGTCTTCTCCAACCCCTCATCCCTCAACTCTACCCTCCGCCCCCAGACCACATTAAATATCCTGAACTCCCTTGCTTTCATTTCTGCTCCAGGTTTGAGCTCTCAGTTTACCTGCCTTTCTCTCCTCTCAGACCTACCACTCTTTCCAGGAAACACTCTTTCAAGACATTTCCTAGGACATGTGTAGGCTCCAGAAAGGTAAGGACTTGGTCTTACTGCCTCCTGAGTCTCCAGTGCCATTCTCTGGCACTTAGTAGATACTCATTAAATAACTGCTGAATGAATGAATTTGCTGAGCATATACTCTGTTTCAGCCCTTGGTGTGACTTCTCTTCTTCCCTGTGGCTCAGTCTCACCCAAAAGTTGAACCTCACACTTGACCCTGAATACTTTCTCTTGAACCAGTCAAGAAGCTGGGTGCTCCCCAACTTGCCCTAGTCTGGCTTGTCACAGAGTGGCTGTTACCATCAAAAGGGACTGAAAACAAAGACCACAAGAGGTGATTTTCCAGGAGCTTCCTAGGAGCTAGATGTTTTAAAAAAAGAAAAAGAAGAGCCCATAGGAGAGCACGACAGGGAGAGTTAACATAGTCTACGTTAAAATCATCTGTTTTTGTGTCTCTCTCCATTGTAGCCTTCTTGAAGGCAGGATCTACATCTAAATCATCTTTATTTGTCCAATTCCTGGTACATAGAGAAGCTCATAGGAGACAGTCGGTGTTTGTTGAATTTAACAGACTCTATCATTAAAGGGATATGCTGAATCAGAACATTTGGGTCAGTCAATTGGGATGACAGTTAAGGCAATTAATCAGTACCAGAAACACACAGATAAAGCTTATAAATTTCTCTCTTCTCCAGACGAATAACCCTCCTTCTGCGAAGAGGCATTCCTTCATACATGTAAAACCCACTGGATTAAAAGCTCATCTTAATTTCTTCAGAGCCACCCTAAGTCTTCTAGTTGAAGACGCTGAACCACACTCGTCAGCAATCTATTTTCAAAACGAAAATCTTCTCTTAACATGCATTTTATTTCAGCAAAGGGATGATTCCATGTATTTGACATTGGACCTTACTGGCTTCAGTCTCAGAAGGTGGCATATTCTGACCTTCACTTCTGAAGACGTCTCCTACTTGGGACCTTTACCCCCAGTCTGTGTATTATACAGAGCAAAGAACAGTGGTCCAGCCTCCAGATAGTGCTGAGTGGACCTCAGGTGAGACAACTATCTTTTCTGGCTGCATTTCCTCCACTTTGAATAAAAAACTCATTAGACCATATGATTTCTCAAATGCCTTCTGGTTCTGACACTGCTTTCTGAGGTAATTTCCTACTCAGTGGAAATTACTGATGACAGACAGTTGTCCAAACCCAGGGCACTGAGGAAAGACGCATGGTGATGAGAGTACTAATACATAAACGGGGAAGAGGAGCCACTCCTGGGCAAGGGGGGTGGGGGAACGTAAGGAAAGGAGGCCAGACACTAATAGATGGCTCACTCCAACAGGGGCACTGAGGAAAGTAAGATAGAGACTGCTGACAATGGTGTAGGCAGAGTACAAGGAACCCCAGGCAACAGCAGGGAGCCCCAGAGGCATTACCATTATGAGGCCTGAAGGGGCACGAACTCAGCCAACCACAGGCAACTCACAGGGTGGGAGCTGGGGGAATAAGCAGGCCCACCTCCCTTTCCTGCAGCCCTCCCATCTCCTGCCAGGGTCTCCCATTGCTTACATCCACCTGGGGGAAAGGGCCCATCCACGCATGCAGCCTCCAGGGTTGCAGAACAGAGAGATCAGGAGGTTTGGAGGGGGAAACAGAAAATATTCAACCAAAATACTTTGTCTACTACACATTTTGATCTCTATGGCTCTATTCTCGAAAATAGCAGAGGTGATGTATTATAATCACAAGAAGACCACTGCCGGCCTTCTGCGGGGTGATCAATGCTGTGATAAGGTGGGGAACAAACTGGGTCAGTATTGGGAATGTTGGAGCAAGAGCGGACTTGTTCCCTGTGGTTCCAGAGAAAGAGTAAATGGGGAAAGGTGGTAAGAACTGGGAACTCATGGCAAGGCTGAGGGCAATTCCAAGGGGTTGCCTGAAAACCGAAACCCCAACACATAAGTCATGAAGCACCTGGGAAGCTGAGCACTGTATAAGGTAAATTCCAATGAGCCGGTTACCGTTTTTTGTGGATACTGTTTTAACAAGCTTTTGTGGGCCCGCTGGTCCCTAACGTCACCACAAGACGTCTTCCCAAGAGCCCAAGGAGCTTCTTCCCCAGGGACTCTGCTACTCAGCCATCCTGAGGGTGTGAATCGTCAGGTGAGCAGAGTTACATGTCCCTGATGTGCAATGGAGACATCTAGTAATACAGCCGAATCTCCTTCATTCCTGAGGGGCTGCGTGCGAATCTGAGGCATCCCAGACGAGGCTGAGGATAAACAGAACTGCGGGGAAATGTTTTCACTACCGAAGAGAACAAACTCTACGCAGTGCTTTAGGGACAATGATGTACACGTGAATGACAGGCATTCAAATTGCAATTCATCTTTCTCTGCTCAGTAGGACTGAAACTAGGCCACGCTTTTCCTTAAAATGACAATTCTACATGTACGAATCTGGGAAAAGTTATGGAAAAATATCCACACTTTTAAACCTCATTTACCTTGAAGACTTGTTACAATGACCATGTATTACTTTTGTAATAGGTTATAAACATAGAAAAGTTTAACAAATAAGCAAGGAATTTTTTTTTTAAAAGACAGCTTTACAAATAAAAATTTTCATCAATGAAGACGTACCTAGAAACCTGAACTGGGAAGGTCTGATTCTGCGTTTGCCCCCTGCACGCATATACTCTGCCACAGGCCCTTGAAAGTGGAGGAAATTCCACCAGTTTGAGAGAAATTATATCCGCCTCGTCTCTCCATGTGGAGCCTTGAGATCAGAATTCTTTTCAAACTGCTCACTGTAACTTTGCTAATTACTTTAGCTCATTGAGCTAGTTTCATGACAAGTAAAATAAAATAAAAATGTTTGCCTCATAAATTGTTGCCAGGATTATAGAAGCTGCCAGAAGCAAGTTCTAACATTACTACATCTCACGCCTCCCCTTTAAAAAATAAGAAACTTTAGGTTAGTATTTTTGAAATATGTAGATGTATTAGGATTACACTTTCTCCCATCTAAATGAAAAAAAATTTACTTTAAAACCTTCTCTGTTTTCCTGCATATTCCTTATGAATCTTTATTTATCTGACACAGAAGTCTAAAAGGTAAACAGAGGTTCTAATTAGGCTCAGATTTTGAAGTATTATTATCATTTTGGCAATTTGATTTCTGCTGCATTCTTGTTCCCCCTGGATTAGTCTCCAAAAGAACACAACAAAAGAAGAGGAAAAGTTTTAATTGAGGTAATTTCTGGCATTCTATTTCATTTCCAGACTTTCCACTTGATGAGCAAGGATTGGATTTCATTGCTTAACGGGTGGGTTTGGAGAAAACCCCTTCCACTTCCTAATGAAAGCTTAACACATCAGAGTATATACTGTAGTTCTTTAGTGAGAACTATACATTTGGGAAATTTTTAAAAAGTAACTTTATTTCAACTGCCACCTCTTTCTTCAGAGTCAGAGCTGTTCCTGGGTTTGAAGTTCTCAGCAACGTCACAATCACATATGGCAGCAACTGAGAGAGATGGACCATTTTCACAAAGGAGGCAGGAAATTCCCGGGGGCCAGAAAGAGGGACAGTGGCTCCCATGCTTCATCTTCTCCCCCCATTAGCCTGGAAGTCAGGAGACCTGGGCCTCGGTCTCCGTTAATTCATCGGTAAAATAAACTAAATTTTCCCTAGACCCCCCTGAATGCCATAATTCTACGATTCCTCCCAGGCACTCCTCTTAAGACGCTTAAATAAATCGTTTAGTTACCCTGATAAAGAAAGATGCAATGTGAGGCAATATTTGCACAAGAGGTGTATTCCTACAAATATTATGAGGATTTAATTTTCTAAAAGAAAATAATGTAATAAAGTATCATAAAAACGCCCTTTGGGTAGTATATTGGTTTTCTATGGCTGTTGTAACAAATGATGAAAATTTCGTGGCTTACAACATTAGAAATTCCTTCTTTTACCATTCTGCAGGTCAGAAGAATGAAATCAGTTTCACGAACTAAAGCGGAGGTGTCGGGAAGGCTGGTTCTTTCTTAAGCTTCTGAGGGGAGAAGTCTTGTTCATTTTCTAGTGGCCACCTGTGTTCCTTGGCTTGTGGCTCCGTCTTCAAAGCATATGGCTCCAATCACTGCTTCTATCATCAGCTCCTCTTCTGTAGTAGTATCTTCCTTGCCTCCCTCCCATGAGGACCCTAGTGATTACATGATTGGGCCCACCTGGATAACCCGAAGAACTCTATCTCCCATCTCAAATTCCCTAATTTAACCACACCTGCGAAGTCCCCTTTGCCATATAAGGATTATATGGCATCGTAGGGGATTAGGATGTGAACAATTTGAGAGGCTATTACTCAGCCTATTGCAGATACTATATTTGTGATTGTCATTTTTAAAACATTAGGTTGGAATTTTGCATAGAGTGAATGAGAGTCCAAGGGCCCAACCTGCTCTTTTTCTTTTCCTTCCCTGGGCTCCCTCTCAAGCAGGGGAGGGGCAGAGAACCAAGTGGGGAAACAGGAGCCTTCCAGTTCAACTGAGGAGGCTGGACGGCAGGACTTTAGTCTTAGCAGCCTGGTTTGGACCTACAATAGCAAAGTCACCAAACTGTGTGTTTGTTACCCTTACCCTCCCCCTCTGAAGTGCCATCCTCTTCCTGCTGCTTCTCTCCAGAGCATTCTCTTGGAGAGGAAGTTTAGGTTATAATGGTCACAAGTTCTCCATGCCAACTGCACCAGCCCCCTGCACCAGCCCCCTGCATATTTTAAAATTTCTCTTTTCTTCTCCCAACCAGTTGAGAAGCAATTATATTACAGGCTGATTAGAGTTGCTGATTCAAAGAATTCACATACAAATTTGAAAGAATTTTTCATTTTCATAGAGATATCTCATCCCAAAAGAATCTAATTGGCTGGAAACTTTAAAGACCACCCTTTTAAATGCTCTATTTATTTCAGAGACACCCAATTCCTTCCCATTCATGGAATTAACAGTGCATCTGAATATCCTCAGGGACTCCTATGCCCTACCTCGAGATTCACCACCCAAAAGATCCTCTGGAGCCTTGGTACAAAGCGAACTGCAAACTGTGCCCCTGAAGGACCTCTCAAGCAGGGCCTCCTTAACATGCACACTCTGCCAAAAACCTCTATCTGTCACTGATCCTCAAATACAGAAAAGGATGAAAAATTCAATGCAGAAGATATAGCTCAAAACATATCAATCCGTGTTTACAGGCTTCCCATAATTTGCTTTCATTCTAGAGATGACTTTTATTCTTTTCACTTAGAAACTCTAAATCAGATGGAACTTTTCTTTCTGAATTTTAAAGAATAAACAATCCAAAGAGTTTTTCAACTCAAAGGGCCTTCTTCTCCATACCAGAGCACTCTGTGAACTGTGGGTAAAAATAAATTTTTAAAAATCAGTGCTAAAAGCTAGGGCAAGATTTATAAAACTGCATGGTAATGATCCCAGAAACCAGTCCAAACATTCACATTAGCTCTTGAAAATGAGTCAAATGGTCCTTAAATCTCTTTGATAATTATGCCTTTAAAAGGGACAGTTTTCTTTCTTTCTTTCTTTCTTTCTTTTGTGAGGAAGATTGGCCCTGAGAGAACACCTGTGTCAATCCTCCTCTATTTTGCATGTGGTATGCTGTCACAACAAGGCTTGATGAGCAATGTGTAGGTCCACACCGGTGATCTGAAATTGCAGACCCTGGGCCACCGAAGCAGAGCACGTGAACTTAACCAGCACACCAATGGGCCGGCCCCAGGACAGCTTTATTTTAATATAATTTATTCCTTTAGTCAGCTATCTTAATCTACAGCTGCAATTTCTCTAAGAATGGAGATTAGCCACACCACTTATTTTGTCTCAGGCAAAATGAAACTCTTTTCCCGACAGTTCTACAGCATGGCTGCACAGCACTCCATCGTATGGATATTTACATAATCCACATACAGTGGATTCTCATTATTCATGGTAGTTACATTCTATGAAGTCTCCACAAACACTGAATTAGCAAATACTGAACTCAGGCTCCTAGCGGAAATACAGGTAGGGTTCCCGAAAGCTGTGGTCACAACATTTTCATCAACCGATCAATAATAACCTTATTTTGTATGTTTCCGAGTAAAGACAGCTTATTTAATATACATTTTCCTTCACTGACATTGAATTCATGGCCAACAGCACCATAATGCATGCCTGAACAAAGCTTATCTAACACAGGTATTTTCTCTGTAAGGGACCTTAACAGCATTCTTAGTTAGGAACTAGACAGCACTTCAGCACTATGCTTGGAAGCTCTTTTTTTTTTCAAGGAAGATTAGCCCTGAGCTAACATCTGTTGCCAATCCTCCTCTTTTTGCTGAGGAAGACTGGCCCTGAGCTAACATCCGTGCCCATCTTCCTCTACTTTATATGTGGGACGCCTGCCACAGCATGGCTTGACAAGCGGTGCCATGTCTGCACCCAGGACCCCAACCAGCGAACCCCCAGTCACTGAAGCGGAACGTGCGCACTTAACTGCTGCGCCAATGAGCGGCCCCTTGGAGGCTATTTTTAAACAGTGAAATCACCAACAAAAAGCACAAAAATGTGAAAAACATGATACTAAGTAGACCGCGAAAAGGATACCTTACTTACAGTATGAGAAATGAAACAGGAGGGCAGAGCATCCCCTTGTTTGATCTCAGGAAAGCGCTTGTCAAGTGACTCAAATTTTTCATCACTCTGCTCATGTTTCTAATAACCGCAAAAGTGTCATGAGTATTGATTTGGAGGTTACAAATAAATTTTAGCAAGGAGGTGAATTAGCAAATACGGAATCCATGAATAATGAGAATCGACTGTACTGTATCTTGTAAGCAACATCTCCAACTTCTTTATCCCTTAGTCACCTCTAAGTCACTCACTGACCCACTGTGAGATCTCCCTGTTCTTCAGGTCTAGCAAGACTGACTCTGTTTCGCCACATTTTATTGTCTAGCAATCATGTGGTATAATTCCTAGCAGCCACGGAGGAAGCACTCAATTAATGTTTGCTAAATAAATCAAACCAGTCTGACTGACCCTAAAGGAAGCTTTAGTCATTCTTCTCCAAAATCAGTGTTATAAAACAGTTCTATATTACTTCCAATACCCAAAGTACCAAAGAACATCGTTAATCTAAAAGAATGGTAGCTTAGAATAAAGAAATAATGTACCCCTGATGAAAGAAAATGACATCTGCCCCCAACTCCTCAAGTCACCCATTATCTTCTGGAACATTCATACACACAACTAAGAAAGCCATAGTTACTCGAGGCACACTCAAAGGAGGGGAAGGTATAATGTTAGAGAGGTGAGAAGCCAGAGCAAAGCAAAAGTAGCCAAATCACTAGGTGCCAACCACAGCGACAATAAAAGCAGTGTTGTCCAAGTAGTGATACCCTTGGCTGAGGCAGTTTTTCTCAAAATGCGCATCTGAGGAGCTTGAGTGCTTATTAAGATAGGTAGATTCCATGTTCCACACCAGAGCAAATAAAACAGAATATGTAAGGGTGGGTCCAGAAAGCTGTATCCTCAACAAGCTCCTGTTGATGCGTATGCAAACCTACATTTGAGAGTCACTGCTCCATCTGGAGAGTGGGTATAGTGAAAAGGCACAAGTTTTGGTTGCTGAGAAATCTGGGTCTATCAGCCCAGCTGACTTACTAGCCAGGGAACACTGAACCTCCATTTTCTCATCTGTAAATATGAGGCTAATACAATACTTGGTTTACAGGGCTGCTCTACCACGACACTATTGACATTTTGGGCTGGTACTTGTTCTTAGTGAGGGTTGTCCTGTGCATAGTAGGATGTTTGGCAGCATTCATGGCCTCTACCCACTAGATGCCAATAGCAACACCCCAGCAGCGAGAATCAAAATTATTTCCAGACGTTGCCAAATGTCCCCTGGGTTGGGAACGGCAAAGTCATTGCTGGTTGAGACCCACTTTAAGGGATTGTTGGATCTAATAAAGGTGACAGGGCCCGACATGTGATAGACTATTGATAAGTGTTTATTTTCTTTCTTCTCCCTCAACTCACAGTGAATCTTCTGAGAGGCTCTGACAGTTTTCAAGGAGGCCCTCAATGCTCTGTATTTTTGACACCTCCTTTGTTTCTCATTAGTGACAACTTAAATCCTCACTTTGTAATCAGCTAAAATGAGCAGGCATTAGGCTACAAAGTTAACTTTATTTTGTTCTTAATATTACAAATTTTTAGAAGCAATTGGTTGAGTCTTAACTTTAGAATTCGTGTACATTGTATAGAGAGAGGTAGACATGGGGTGAGAGCTCAGAGCCCTTACAACACTCTTGTAATTAGTTTCACAACAAGTCCTTCACAGGCCAATATTCTCCAGCTCTCTAGTCAAAGCACTAAAAGATTGGAGCGCGGGGCCCACAGACTTCTCATCGAAAGCAAGTCAAGATTTCCCATCTGTGAAACAAGGAGATTGGACTAAAGCCTCAAGTTCCTCTAAAATTCCACATACTTTAAAAAATTCTATGATTCCAATTAACTCCTAATACCTTATTTCTCTACTTAGCTTCTAATTCATCAACAATTTCATACTTTTAGGATTAATACTTAACATGATAACTATAATATTTTAACCTTTACTCAATAAACATTTCACTGGAGTAACAGTTCTTGCATGTCTTAATTTGTGAAAAGCCCCAGTCTTCCTACCAACAGCAAAAAAAGATAAGATTTGGTCTCTGATCCCAAGAAGGCGAGACAGACACATAGACCAAAAACCAAATAAAAACCAAAATGAAATATGCAATCTGTGCAAAAACAATAAGAATAAATCTGAGATCAGAAAAAGACAAGAGCTCAAATAGCTACTGAGAATTCATTATGTTTGAGAGAAAGGAATGGTTGAAAACAGAACAGTTGGGAAAGAAAGAAAAAGATTTTCACTTGGCCTTCCAGACTTGGGGACAAACGAGACAAAGATAAATTCAAGGCATGCTGGAAACTTGAAGTTACAACATTCCCATCACTTTCTCCATAAGAGGAGGCATCTCCCCCTGAAGTAACCACTTTGAGTGATGAAAGATATGACTATAGAGGCAAATACACTGATTAGTTAGAAATTTGGCAATTCGCTACAAGAGGTTTCATCAAATTGATGTTTCACTGACTTCTTTGGCAGCCACTTATCTGAAAAAATATGTAATTCAGGGGCCATAACAAAGTTGGATATATTACTTTCTTGAATAGATTGATCATATCAGTATTGCAGCAATCCGTTTATTTGCTTCAAAATGACACAGATAAAAAAATGTAAAGATAGCCTCCGAGTATGTGTTAGAAGTTATTCTCTATTTTCTTTTAACTGCAGCATATTCTTTCCCCACTCAAACCTGCCTTGCTTTCATAACAACCAGCAGTGCTGTTTTGGGAGAAGTATGACAGCAATAACACATGACAGGGGTGTGGCCTTATCTGTCAGTAGCTCCATATCTGTGTGTGTTAAAATATGAGGCGCAGCCTCATGTCTACCAGAAGCTAATAGTGAATTCTTTGTGGCTGAACACATGCTGTGTCCAAGAAAAAAGTCCTGTTCATTTTTGATTAACTTGACATCTACTTAGAGTAGTAAGAACCACAACAGAAATAAGGTTCTGATAAGGGCTAGAAATGACTGTCGACAGCACCGCCTCATCATCCTAAGTCAAATTCACATGACATCAGCCGTACGGTAAGACCTGCTTTCAATTTCTTCACATTGAATGAACAGACAGCCAGAGTGGTGGTGGTTCTTCCTACCTATATTTCTAGAAAGGAGTTACATTTAACGAATGCAGTGCTATAGACTGAATAATTGCATCTCCTCGAAATCCATATGCTGAAACCTAATCCCCAGGGTGGGGTGGGGCCTCCGGCAGGTGATTAGGTCATGAGGTTGAAGCCCTCATGAATGGAATTGGTACCCTTATAATAAAAAAGACCTCAGAGAGCTCTCTCACCCTTTCTGCCATTCGAGGACACAGCAAAAAGACGGCTATCTGTGCACCAGGCAGCAGGTCCTCACCAGACACTGAATCTGTTGGCACCTTGATCTTGGACTGGTCTGCCTCCAGAACTACTAGAAATAAATTCTGTTGTTTATAAGCCACCTAGTTTATGGTATTCTGTTATAGCAGTTGGAATAGACTAAGACACACAGGGAGCTCTCACTGCCTTGTCCTTTAGGTGTCCTCTGCCCTGTAATCTCAAATCACAAGGGAAAGTACATGTTGAAGGCATCGGGGCTCTTCCCCCACTGTCTTTGTGACTGTTACTTATACATCATCATCAAAGGCAACATTTACTGAGTACTCACCATGTGCCAGGCGCAATTCCAAGCACTTTACATATATTAAATCATCGAAACAGTTTCTGTCTTTCCAGCTTCACAGCCCTGGTTACAGTGGCACTGTCACTGATCCTAATGGCCTCACTTTTCTTAATCAAATAAATGCTATCACAGATCTCTAGGAGGTGGAAGTCTGGCTATCGTGCCAGTACACAGGTCTTCTCGTGGATCTCTTTGTAAGGGAATATGAGCTAAGGCTGAAGGAGATAAATTGGCATTTTACAATACTAAATACTTCAAAATACTGATTAGTTTTACTTTATTTTGACCTAAAAATTTTACTGATTTGTCCAGTCATTAATTTGGAAAAATTGCTTTCATGCTCTGCAGGCTAATGCCCTACAGGAGTATCCTCCCCAAAGAATTCATTTCTTTCTCATACAAACAGATAGAAAACAGAAAGCCAAGAGACTTTCCCATTACAGGAAGGAACATGAAGCTAAGAAGCAGCCCACAGAGGTGATCATCTCGGGAGAGATCATTACTCACAGAAGCCAAGGTTGTTCTTCAGCTAGGAAGATCACATGAGCCGCTACACTTAAAAACTAAAATCCCCAAACTAATAGAACTCACTTGTCATTTGCCACTGACTCCCCACTGGTAAAACCAGATTACTCTGAATGACAGTCCCAAGAGGAATTGTGAGATTCAACTAGAAAACCAATCCATCAATAAAGATGCCTACCACTGCGTGACAGAAGGTGGGGTACACAAAGTACACTTTAAAAATTGTCCTTGTCCTCAAGAAACTTTCAATATAGTTGAAAGAAGTTAAGATAGTGCAATATTTCTAAGGTATTTTAGCAGCAAGCTATGTACCAGAAAGAATGGCAAAAGCATCCCAAATGAATACTGGCCTATCAATTTCCCACACTCACTCTTTCATTTTCTTCTTTGTTTGGGTTCTTCCCAAAGCAAGGCCTGAGACAAGGTCAAGGACTCGGGGAAAAGAGAATTCATTTGGAAGATGTCCCAGGAAGCATGACTGAGTGGAAGACAAGAGTGAGACAAAGAAAGAGGAAAAGCCAACAAGAGGGTATGTTATAAAGATCATACTCAATTTGGGCTATATGCCAATGGGACCTTTAAGGGGCAAAGAGAATGCCTCCCAGAATGTTCATCTGCAGGGCTGGAGGCTGGGGTTATTGTTGTAATGGGGCATTAACTTCCCACACTTGTCCGCTGCACTTGCCCACTGGCCGAACTGACTCCACTGGTGTCTGAGGAGGTCCTGAGATAGTAAGTGAGACTGCCTGGTGGTTAAGACGGGGCACTATCAGTGTGAGTCTGAGCTCCTGTGGAACTGTCACCCACCCAATCCCCAATGGAGGTGGCTGAAATCAGAGGTGGACATCAAAGCACCTGCTACACATCCTGCTCTAAAAGTGTTATATGAATTTTCTGCTCACCTATATGTATAGTATTCAGTCCACTCTTTACTCTCAGCTTTTTCCCTTGTCTCAGTCCCTTTTCCTTGTCTAACCTTTTCTATGTATCTGAAACAAGCTACATTTTCTATTCAACATATTGCCTGACTTCTGAGCTTTATCACTTTAAAATTCTTTCACAGTGCAATAAATCATTTAAAAAATTTATTCAACTAATAAAATACTAATATGCTTCCTAGACTCCCTGGGAGAAATAAAGGTGATGATGATGATAAAAACAACAACTACTCATTACTGAAGTTGTCTTAGACACCAGTCCTTTACATGTATGAACTCATTTAATCCCCATGACAATTCTTTGCACTATTAGCCCCATTTCACAAGCGTTTCTTCACTTCATTGAGGCATAGTGAAATTCAGTAACTTGCCCAAGATCACATAAACATTAAGTGGAAGAGCCAGGATTTGAATCCAGGCAACTGACTTCAAGAGCCCAGACTTACTTTGCAGGAAGGGTGGGGTGGGAGGAGAGACAAAATAACCATGGTTAAGCAATAAGTATGGGTATCCAGGTAAAAACAATGAGTTTCCTGTAGAAGCAAAAGGATGAGGGGAACTTCTGCAAAACTGTCTAGAGTATCCAACACATACTATTCCTGGAATCTCACCCACATTTCTGTTCTACTTTGTCCCAAACACAGAGTGTTTTCCATATTCCCCTTCATTGCAACAAACTTTTACTCATTTTTTACTTCAGTTTCAAAAGGTCTATAAACAACAACACATGGAATTCTATGATTTTCATTTAAACTCTATAGGGAAAAAAATCTCATTTAAGCCCTAAGAATTGATGTTGGAGATTCCCAAGTAAAGACATCATTATTTCAAATTCTTCACATACCTCTTTCTTCTCCTCGACCACTTCTGAGGAACAGAGAATACATGAAATCTTGGGATGAAAGGAACATGCAATCACCACCAGTAATACTATAGAATATATGCCCATAGACACCGTTAAGATAGAGCTAGAGAAACCAACTCAGAGAGAAAAGGAAATCCTCTAAATTTAGCTCAGGATTTTAACTTTGAACACCAAGAGGAAGAATGAAAACAAAAATTATTAAGCGTACATACTGATTTTTCTAAAGTATATAATTATTTAATCTTTCTAAAGACTTCTAACAAGGTTTTATGCCAACGACTAAGAACAAATTAGCACGGGTGCAGAAAACTTTCATTATTCATACAATAAACGTTTTGAGTTGATACTACGTTCTAGAATAGATGCCTCACTGCCCTAGATGCTAGAAGTACTATGATCAATAGGACATGATTGTTATAAATAAGGTGCTGGCCTTGAGATTAAAAAAAAAAATTTAAAACTAAATAAGCTTTCCTCTAGATGAAAATAATGCACAGATCCCCAGGACCGGGTAGTGGGAACTGCTTTCTTTTAATATTTTAAAATGTTACTTTAAGATATTTTAACATTTTTACGAATTTTCTAATTCATCAGCTAACGCTAACTCCCCTGAGTACTAAAATACCAGACTAATAGAAGATCTCCAAAGCTAGGTGATAAGGCAGACAATTAGTAGATAAGCAATAATGAGGGGGACTGTAATTTAGTGCATTTAGGAAAATTCAACCCAAATTATACGGGAAAGTTGATGTGTTAAGATCTACAAAAGCAACCTGACAGTCACTGTGGACTGCTCCTTGTCTTAGTCTGCTCAGGCTGCCATAAAAAAATACCACACAATGGGTGGCTTCAATAACAGACATTTATTTATCACAGTCCTGGAGCCTGGGAAGTCCAAGATCAAGATGCCAGCTGACTGGGTTTCTGGAGAGACCCCTATTTCTGGCTTGCAGAGGCTGCCTCCTCACTGCGTGCTCACTGGAGAGAGAGCTCTCTGGTCTCTTCCTCTTCTTATAAGGGCACTAATCCAAGCGGATCAGGGCTACCCTTACAACCTCATTTAACCTTAATTACTTCCATAAAGCCCTCACCTCCAAATAAAGTCACACTGGGAGTTAGTGCTTCTATACATGAATGGGGGGGGGGGGGGGGAGGCAATTCAGTCCATAACACCCCTTGAAGCTGTCAACCTAGCACATGGCTACAGACCAAAAGCACAAAAAATAATATGTATGTATTCAACCATTAAAATAATAATTATTAAGTAAATACTCTGTGCCAGGAACTATCTTATGCTGTAAGAAGGAAGGGACAGAGGGAGGGGTTAAAGACCCTGCCTTCACAACAGTACATTCTAGTAGATAATGATAAACAATAAGTAACCAAACAACCAAATAAAGAATAACCAGAAAGGGTCGGGGTGATGGGGAAGGGAGCTGGGAGAGATGGCCAGTTTAGACAGCATGGACAGGGAAGGCCTCTCTGCGGAAGTGATTTTACATTGAGATCTGAAGGAGGAGAAGGAGCCAGTCACATGAAGGTTCTAGGAGACACTTCCAAGGAGAAAGAACGGACAATGCAAAAGCCTGGGCTAGGAACAAGCTTGGCACATGTGAGGAAAAGAGGTTAGAGTGGAGGGACTACAGTAAGTCTCAGGGCAAACAGTTTGAGATGAGGTCTGAGAAGGAGGCAGGAAGATGCAGACCATGGTAAAGAGTTCGCATTGAGACTAATTGCTACAGAAGGCATCAGAGGGCTTTAAAGAGGGAAGGGGCCTGATCTGACTATATTGCAGTCAGTTGGGGTTTTCTGTGGTCAAGAAAGGATGTAGACAGGCAACAGGAGAAAGAGCAAAACCAGGTTAGAAGGCTAATGCACCAGTTTAGGCAAAAGATGATGGATTTTTTTGGAATAGTGTTGAGGTAATGGAGTTAGAGAGAAGGACTTACAGTCTATTTGAGGGAATAGAACCATAAGACATGGTCATAGATTGGACATGCAGGGTAGAATTATAAACAACTCTGAAATGTTTGGCTTAAGCCAAAAATTATATGAGATGGAGAGCAATTGGAAGAAATAGTTTGGGAAAAGGGCATGAAATTAAGGTTTCTCTCTTGAACTTATGGAGATTGAGGATTTACTAGACATGCAAACAAAGAAGTAAAAAGAGATTTGCCATTTGTGTCTGCTATGGGAGAGATCATCAGGGCTGAGGGCATGCATTTGCAGGTCAGTATAGGATGACATTTCTGAAGCCACAGAGCTGAATGAGATCCTAGGAAGAGCCTGGAGCTACAGAGGCAGGTCTGGGACAGCACCCAAGGCACACCCAAGTTAGAGAAGATGGAGCCAGCAAAACTGTCCTCGAGATGATAAAAACCACATCTTTACCTTCTCCTCACACCATGTTCTTACCCTGGAAAACTGAGAGTATATTTCCAACCTCTCTACTCCAAAGAACAATGTGAGAAGATTCAGAGAAGTACAAGAAAAGTCATCAAGAGAGTGAAAGTCTGTCGTAGGAACATTAAAGGAAATGATTAAGGCTGTTCAATTTGGAGGGAAGAAAACCAAGAGAGATGCACTTATTGGTCCACTAATTCTCAATATAACTAAGTGAGGAGTATAACTTTTAGCCTTTAGCTTTGAAGGCCAAACATGAAAATGAAACTATTGTCCATAATTCTACGTTTTAATGGGACATGATATAATTGCACATGTGGTCAGATATACCAGGAGAAGAAGAGCTTATAGCTAAATACATCAGAACTGGAAGCAGGTGATGGATATCCCAAGGCAAGCCCCCAATGACTTCATGTGTTCTTTAGCATGGGCAAGCCCTTGACCTCTCTCTGTGCCCCACCTGCAATTCGGTGGTAAAGCCACAGTGCCTCTTCACCTGGACAGAACTAATTAGTTAATAGCTGGAAATAAAATCCCATCTGTAGGGCATGCACTTTGAGCTGTTTTCCCCCTGTGATGGTGCTTTTATGACTGTCCATTCATACTGCTGCCCTTTTCTGGTCCAATGTATGAAATCCTTCTGTGATGGTCAGTTTTATGTGTCAACTTGGCTAGGCTGTACTTTCCAGTTATTCATTCAAGCACTAATCTGGGTGTCACTGTGAAGATATTTTACAGAGGTAATTAACATCTACAGCCAACTGACTTTAAGTAAAGGAGATAATGCTCAATAATCTGGGTGGACCTGATCCAAACAGTTGAAAGGCTTTAAGAGATGAGCTGACGTTTTCCCTGAGGAAGCAATTCCATGGTGGACTGCAGAGTCCAGTGTCCTAGCCAGATCCCACAATCACAATCACATAAGGCAATCCCTTGCATAAATAAATAAATAAATAAATAAATAAATAAATAAATAAATAAATGTGTGTACACGTGTATATATATGTATAGACATATATAGATATCTCCTATTTGTTCTGCTTCTCTGGTGGAACTCTGAGTTACACCTTCCTTTGCATCTTCCTTTTCTCCACAAAGAAACCAAGCTTATGTAAATACACACTACTACAGCTAAAGAGTATTTGTTTCCATAGAAGGAAAGTGTAAAAAATTATTCCCCTCTCAGTTGAGAGGCAAAGGGCAGCAGAGCTATTGACAGGTGATGAAGATCCCAGTCAGAAAACTTCTCCCTCTCATTAATCATATGCTCCATGTACTTGGCAAGTCTAAAATTCAGTCCCACGTTCTTCAGATCTTGTTTAATTGTAAAGCCACAAGTACCTCCCTGTTAAATCCAATGTACAGAAACAGGCTTAAAAGCTAATGCCAATGGTGCCTTTAAAGGTTAGTTTTAGTTCCACAAGTTTAGTCCCTTGAGTTCTTCTCAGAAATGCCTGGGTAGAAGGTGGGACATCTGGGGCTGCAAACTATGGGGACAAAGTTGGATTGAGTAATTCCTTTTCCAAAAAGTGAATGTCAGCTAGCTCAGTTTTCTGCTATCACCCGTCCTCACCTTTGTAAGTGAGGTCTTTGAATCACCATCCTTCCCAAAGAGGAGGGCAGATGTGAGTGTGATGTCACCCTCTAGCTGCCCAGGTGATCAGAATAACAGGACTAGGGCTCCCTCCCCTTGCACCACTCCGTGTATGTCCCTTCTAAAACATCATGCTCGGTTAAAGGATCATTTTTCTAGTAGAAGAACACAGTGAAGAATACACAAGTAGTTTTGCAGCTCTGTTTGGACCTCTAACATCAAGGATGGAAGCTGGACTCAAGAATGTGTCCCTTCCAGCTCTCCTCTCCACTTTTTGTTTAGAGAGTTGAGCACAGTTTCTCTTTAAATGCACCAACATTTTCATTCTTGCACTCATTCACTCAAAAATATTTGCTGAATGCTTTGGGAGAAACTAAAATAAATCAGACCATATTTTAGGCTCAAGGATTTGGAGAGAAGCTAAGTATATATATTAGTGTAATATAAGCTGGCATAAAATACACAAATAAAAATTCTACAGGAGTTTAGACATAGACAGAGATAGTGGGGTGATATGATGAAAAGAAAGGAAAAACAGAAAAGTAATGGCATGATATATTGAGAGCTTTTACCCTTGGGAGACTGCCACCAAACTAAGATCTCCTTGTTATTTATATATTTAGTTGCCACTAGAAAAGTAATTAATCAAAACACAATTTTGATATGGTCTACAGGGAAATCACCAAAGAATGGGACGGTGACACAGTTTGTGTAGTAATTTTGTCACTTTGCATATTGCTGCTCTGGTCTGGCTGACAAACTTCAGATGAAAAAAATAATAAGTCTGTCTTTAAAAACTATATTTATATAAAGAGACAGGGCAAGAGGCCAAGGAGGTCCTGACCTGGCAAACGCTAATAAGCCTCAAGTGATTCAAACCTAGTATGCTGGCTCCAAATTAATAGAGGCTTCCACAGAGTTCACAAGTGACAGGTTTGATGATAAATAGAGTACTTCAGTAAAAATGCTATTAAATATATGTGAAGACTTGAACAGATGGCATTTATAATAGATATCCCTGATAAGTGATCACCATTTAGTACTCTCTGGCCCAGGCTCTTATCAAGGTTTCAAAATTCTAGAAGGGGAAAAAAAAAGCACGAGCAAGATCTTAATTTCCCAAGCAGTCTGTCAAACAGCTGTTTCTCACCACTCCATAAAATCAGCCATTAATCAAAGCTGTTTTTTAGGAAAGGTAAAATTAAATGTATATTTGAATCTTCTGCAAGTTGAACCATAGGTTACTAATTTCTTGTCCTATTTATTTTGAAAACTCCAAGTTTCCAATGTTACTGAAGAGCTATATGTCTTACACACATCACCTTTTCCCATGGGCAGCTGTAGACTGTTCAACTTTAGGGTTAAGACCCCTTTGGAGCCACGAGGCCCAAGAAAGCAACTAGGATCAGCAGGTTTAGAGGACAGGGTCAGCAAAGGAGACAGCCTCAAAGGCAACCACAAAAATATTTTGAATAGGAAATATCAAATTAAGCCTTGACTTGATATGTGGGTCATCAAGATAGAACCAGGGCATCAAGAACGAAGACAGGGAAGTTGTAAAACAGATAAGAGTGCAAACCAACGGTTAATGATTTTCAAGTGGGTAAATTACACTTATTTAGCAGCCTACGGTTCAAAGATTTCGCTTATCCTGACCTGCTTCAAGTGCAAATATTTTTAAATGCTAACCAAAATAATGCATGTTCTAAAATTAGGACTGTATGACAATCAACCAGTCAGCAAGGCACCTGGTCACAACTTGTTGGAGCACATTTTCTAACAACCAAGGAAAGCAAATAACTTTACTGGATTAAAAAAAACACACACTCGCCTATAAGTCTCCTCTAAAACTAACACCCTCAGGTTAAAAAACAAAGACTTCTAAAGTGAAAAAAACTCAGGAACATAAGGACTCAAACACTATCTGCAAGTTTACTTGAAAAGGCTAGCCACCAACTTGCAATCTATAAACTCTGGCACAAATACATTCCGTCTAGATTCTGCAAGGCAATAATCTTGATAAATCAAGTTTACTTTAACAAAGCTCAAGCCAATAAAAGAGCTACATACTATAAACCACTTCGATCAGTTAACTGTGTTTCACTTGCACTCTGCTAAATGACACTCACTGACACGGCAACTACCACAGGCCTACACAAGATGCAGGGACACAAGAAGCACCAGGAGCTCTGCAAATAATTGCCAATCAATTGACATGTGGGATTAACTCTACAAATACTGGTCTGGTCAACACATTTGGAAAAGGGATGATTCTTCTAGAGGCAACATGGTAGACAGTCCTAGGACTGAGTGCCAGGGCACCATTTACCAGCTGTATAATCAAGATAAATTACTTGATCTCCACAGAAAAATGAAGATGTGATGGCTTTTGATGTCAATTTGGCTAGGCTAAACTACAAGGATGGGAGGGAGGGCAAAGCCATTTGTAGCACACCTAGACTTTTTCCCAGTTATTTAATCAAACACTGATCTAGGTGCTGCTGTGGAGGATTTGGTAGATGTATTTAAAGTCCCTAATCAGTTGACTTTGAGCTAGATCATCCACAGCAGGCCTGACCTGATCAAGTGAGCCCTTAAAAAGGACTGCACTCTTCCTGGTCAATGAGACTCCAAATAGCAGCCAGGTCTACAACCGCTCTCCCTTCTCTGGATTCTCCCTCCTGCCTGCCTGTGGACAATACCTTCAGACTGCTCATGAGCTTCCCTTCCTGTGTCCTATGGATACAGACTTTCTTAGCCAGCCCCATAATCATGTAAGCTGATTCATCGTAATAAATCTCTTAATATTATCTCCTACTGGTTCTGTTTCTCCAGTCAACCCTGACTGACACAGGGGATAACCATCTGGACTTCACAGGTTTGCTATGAGAATTAAATGTGATAGTTTATAAAGTGCCTAGAGCAATACTTCTCAGACTCTGCTGTGAGCACAAATCACCCAGAATGCAGATTCTGAGTGAGCAGGTCTAGGTGGGGCCCAAGAGCCTACATTTCAACGATCTCCCAGTTGATGCTAACATCGCTGGTCAATGGACACAGTTTGACTAGCAAGAGTCATCCTAGAAAATAATATGCACTAAATAAACACTAGTTAGCTTGCCCTACCCTACCCCTTTGTTCTTGCAATTTTCAGGTTTCTGTTCATTTGCTTTTACTTTTTAATTAATGCATTTGAAATATATAATACACTGACCACTTTCTAGAGGTTTGGGTGGCTAAAATATAAGAAGTCATATGGAGAGTGAAAACAGAAAAAAAGATAGCAAATATTAAATAATGCCCTCCCATACCCCATGCCCAAACAAAAGACCACTCACAGAAGCCTGTACTGTTACAACCCAATTGGTTGTAAAGGTGACACACTTTAACACCAAGACTAAAGAGATCGTTAGACAGTAGAGTAAGGCTAGGTCACTATTTATAGGGTCCAAAACAGAACAAAATCAAATACCAAAAGAGAAACAATGCAATATGCTCTCTGGACACAGTGAGCACATTCTTGACTAGTCTTGCTGGATGGTGGACCACCCATCTGAATGTGGTATGATTTCAGGGGAAGCCAAAACAACTCCTGGGCAGAGACTAACACTGCCCATTCTCCCTTACCTGGTGACTGTTAATATACTATGATAACAGCTTTGTTCTTGTGATTGAAGCTTTTCTGCCTTGGGAATAAAAATACCCTTGGGGGAAAAATAGAGACGTGAACTTTAGAAACTGAGGTTTGTGTCCACGTCCACACCCATCACTCAATCCACTGCTCTCACCAGCCTATGAAATGGCACCTATTGAAGATGTGAATGGCCTCCCTATGCCAAACCCAGTGACGATGGAAGTCCATATCTGGCTTGACCCCTCTACAACTCTGGACACCATCAACCCCTGTCTCAACCTCCACGACTTCTGTATCATTACTCTGTCTTGGTTTCCCTCCTATGTCTCCAGCTGCTCTTTCTAAGTCTCCTTTCCCAGCTCCTCCTCTTCTTCTGTGCACCTCTCCCAGTCTGAGTCCTTGTTTTTCTCCCTCTCTCATCCATTTCCAAGCTTTTAATTGCTGCTGATGATTCCCAAGTCATCCACACTGACCTCCAGACCCATATAGTTCTCTGCCTCTTGGGCATCTTAATTTAGCTGTCTGCAAGTATCTCAGACTCAAAGTGACCCAAATCAAATTTACTGTCACTCTCTCTAAGCTTACTTGCCTCCGGCATTGTTTTGCTGAAAAGCACCATCACCTACCCAGGGAAAAAAGGTGGAGACCTGGGAGGGAATCCACCCTTCTTCCCTGCCTAGATACCTCTGAATCATCTTCCAAGATGCAGATGGTGCCTCTCCTAGGAACCTTTCCTTCACTTGTCCCAGTCTGAGTAAAGTTCCACCCCTGTATGCTCCCTATATACATTTCCATTGCAGCACTATAGCACAGTATTATAATTAGAAAAAATCAACAACCTGGTTGGCCCTGTCATATATTCTCACAGCACCCTGAGCTTTTACTTTATAGCTTTTCTTATGCATATAATTCTATGGTTATTTGTGTAATTATTAAATGTCCATCTCCCTCACTAGACGGAAGATTTCATAACATTAGGAGATATCTATCTTGTTCAACACACCCACCAGCACACCAGGGCCTGAGACATTATATATGCTCAATTAGTTGTTAAATGAATGAATGTTTACCTGTGTATCTCCTCCACCAGACTAGGAACGCGCTAAGAACAGGAACTGACTTTCATTTCTCTATCCCTAGTGCCTAAGGCATTGTAAGCACTTGATAAGTGTCGGTTTGTTGAATAAGTTAATATAAACAGAGTGGCATCACCAGTAATCAAAGAGCGAGCTTCACATATGCAAGAGTGTTTGTTAATCAAACCTTCTTAGCTACATCTATCCATGGATCCCACCAATTGCTACAGCATCCTTGCACCAGCCGCCTAACTCCCAGCGCCTCCCTGAGGTAGCTACTATTTACTGGGCCATCAGTGATGACAGCTATATCCATTTGTCTCACAAGTGGTTGCCCGTCAGGCATCTTAAATGCCTAGAGGCATACAAAAGGTGTCTCTTAATAGCATCAGGCTTTATTCCACCTTTCAATGAAAGTAAATTCCCTGAGATAAGTTGTCTGGACTAAATGAATATCTGGAATCTCTCCCTTATTTACCTTCTCTGGATTTCTGTACACACACGTTCAAAGTTTATAGAGACGTCATTTTAAATATATTTTCTGGAGGAGGGAAAGAATAGCTTTTCAAAGCTCCACATTACAGCCAGTTTTATGCAACTAAGATTTTTAATGAAACACTTCCCGCCCATTCGGGGGAATTCCGCTTTCTTTCATCCAAAGCCCGAGGAGACTGTGAGCAATGTCTCAGCATAGCACGCCTCACTACCTGCTGGCACTTGATATTAAAAAGAAGAGGCCACCACAGGTGCTTTTTCTGCAGAGAGCCAGATGTCAAGAAAAGGCCCCAAAGCTGAAAGAATGAGAAGAATGCAAATGATCCCAAGGGGCCCTGAACTGATGGTACACTCTCAGACAGAACAAACAACTGCATTTTCCCAACTCCGTCCTGCGTCCTGATTCTAAGTTACATTCTCAAGAAGTTTTCCTTTGTCGTGTTCATAACTGGAATACCAGAACAAGAATAAAAAAGGAACACTTCACCATTCTCTCTATTTTTATACACTTTACAGATAAATGATTGGTCCCACTTGGTAGATGGGAAAGGTGTGGTACTAGGAGGTGTCTTGAAGATCAAATCCTGGGCAATTCCCAGGGAAATATGTGGTTAAGGCTGCAACCTCCACTCCCCTCAAACATCTGTGCATCAGCCTTGCTTAGGGCATGGGAACTACCTTTTAGTGAGTACGTACTGTGTAGGTATTCCACACAGAGTATCCTATTTAAGCCCCCAAATAATTCTGTAGTGGGTTGAATAGTGTCCCCCCAAAATTTACATGTATCTGGAACCTCAGAATGTGACATTATTTCCAAATGTAATGTATTTGCAAATGTAATTAGTTACATTAAGAGGAGGTCATACTGCATTAGGGTGGACCCTAAATCAATGACTGGTGTCCTCATAAGAAGAGATGGGGATACACGGACACAGAGAGGACAGCCAAGTGAAGACGGAGGCAGAGATTAAAGTTATGCTGCCACAAGCCAAGGAAGGCCTGGAGCCACCAGAAGCTGGAAGAGGCAAGGAGGGCTCCTTTAGGGCCTTCAGAGGGAGGGTGGTCCTGCCAACACCTTGTTTTCAGTCTTCTGGCCTCCAGAACTGTGACAGAACAAATTTCTGTTGTTTTTAGCCACCCAGTTTGCGGAAAACTTGTTAAGGCAGTCCTGGGAAACTAATACAAATCCTAAACGGTAGGTATCATTGTTGCCATTTTACTGATGCAGAATTTGAGGGTCCAGGACGTTGGGTAACTTTCACACAGGAAGAACAAGCCATGCTCAATCCAAACCCATCTACATGGGGAAAAGATAAAAAGGTAAGGGAGGCACCTGAAAAGAAGGCAGTATAAGGGATGGAGAGGAGGCTGAATTCCTTATCTTTAGTGATAATGGACCAGAAGTTAGGGGTGCTTGAAGCATGATCTCCAGCAGTCAGCAGATCTTCATTTCCTGACAGCCACTCCTGAAGCACACGGCCCACAAGTGGTATGATTCAGGACTCAGAAGCTCCCAACCGACCTCACCTATGGATGGCTGTTTGTTTTTGCTTTAACTCAAAGAATAATTTTAGCAATGCAGCTAAACAGGCAGAGCGAGAGAATGCTAAGCATAAATCACTATCCCCAATCACTTGTGGGCTCTTACTTCTAGTGGCTTGTGATCTGCCATGGCCATACTCGACTTTTAAGGTTTCTCTATGGACCATTGGCAGCATTTATTTCTTCTTTTTATAAATGTTAAAATATTTTGAATACACTGAAAAGTATGTAAGGTAATATAAATACTGATGTACCAACACTCAGCTTCAACAATTTTTAACATTTGGGCACATTTATTCGTTTCTCACTTTTTATTTTAAACCATGTCCCCTCTTTTGATGAATATAAAAAAATTTCACATCACTCTTTGTCTCCCCCTCCCCTTTGAGTTTCTAATCTACTCCCACTACGGAGGTGTGTAGCCCGCTGAGTGACAATTGTTGGAACAGACATAATGAACCTTGTTTCAGCAAAGCATGACAAAGGTCCCCCATGATGTCTTCACGGGGTAGACAAGATGACCAGAGCTAAGAGCAGGTTGAATGACTGTACCCACTGATGTGAGTTAACTGATTGGTCTCAATCTGGAGAAGGATCTTTATTGAATGCTGAAGGGCCCTTCCCTTCTTCCTGTCCTGTTTAACATTTTTACCCACAACTTGGATGAAGACTTAGAAGTATGAGAGTCAAACTACTACTCAATACATTTCATTCTGTCTTATCTTTGGTAAGTGTTTATATTCCTCTTCCCCGCTATGTGGTAAGCTTAGTACGTGTACCCTCCTGAAACCTGGACCAAGTGCCTTGCATATAGCTGAGGGTTCAATAAATGTTTGTTCAATTAAATTGCATCACATGAGGACAGGTTGCAGAAACTGGGAATGTGCAGCCTGGAAATGAGAAGGTGTAGGGGGAAATGACAGCTGTCTTCACATATCTGAAGAATGATAAGATTTAAGCTATGTAGCTCTGGAGGGAAGAATTAGAACAACTGGTGAAAGGAACAGCGAGTTGATTTCTGCCCAGTGCGAGGCAGCTCTTTCTAACAATTACATCTGATGGCAAAGGGAATGAACGGGCTGAGTTTCAAGTCCTCCCACGGATGATTACAAAGGGCACTTTAGAAAGGATTCCTGCTCCAAGAAGAAGATAAATTGGATGCTCTCCTCCAAGTCCAAGATTTTATTATATTCTAGGCCTCCTAGCTTTCAATCTTTTTCCTAGAATTACCAATTTTCAGAAATGATGCATAAAGTAATAATATCTCACGTATAATATGAAGATACCTGCAAAAGAAAAATTACTTCGTTTCTGAACGAGGATACAATCGAACTACAGGTGCTATCATTAACTTGGTTGGAGTCAACATAAAAAATCCCCTGATGGCCAGTGCAGCATTTGACATTCAATTCACTAACATCTGAGTGGCTGAGGTCTTAATCTTATTGATTTGCAAAATGACACCCACCGAGAGACAGTAACCTCGCATCTCTCAGGGGTGTAATTACGTCGCACGCTGGAGAGCCTGTGTGCCTGATGTCTTCCATTTAGCTCTGCTCTCAGCCAAGGCAGGTGGCCTGCATGAACCACATCAGCAGGCAGCTGTGTCCCCTGGCTTCCAGCAGCATTTGGCCAAGAGCAAGGCCCAGCAGAAGATTAGAGGAAGGGTGGAGAGTGAGGTTATTTATTCCCCTGCCTCCCTCGCTCCTGCGCAACAACGTCTGGCCACGTCCCTCACCTGAAATCACAGTTCCTGCAAGGCCACCCTCTCTACAGGCCAGTTCTGCCTCAGGTTCCAATCACGCTCCCTCCCCTGGCCCTTTCAGACTTAAGACTAATATTGGCTCTCCACGGTTAACTAGCTCTGGGGCACTGCACCATCCTTGTTGTATCCTTATACAGTGCTCTGCTCTCATCTTCATAAAAACGTTCCTTAGTCTCTCTTCAAATTACCTAATTTAGGTGTTTAGTCTATTTCCTACTGAAGCTCTGACTGACACAGCCAGACACCAGTCAAGACCAACACAGTGGGGATGGAGGGAGGGGTCCCATGGTAGAACAAGTGTGCCCCTCCTCCAGGGCACACGGTGCGAGGTGCTGCCACCCTCACACTACCCAAGAGTCTCCTGAAGGCTCTCCAGCAGGGCTAGTCTAAGCATGGAAGGAGCAGCAGTGGCACACGGACAGCAGCATTGGAGATTACGGTCAATCCATTAGAAAAGCTGGTGTGTGTTTTTTTTAACGAACTGGGAGACAAAAGTTAGCCTTTTTTCAAATTCAGAGAAAAATAATCTTCAGTTCCACCTAATGAGATCTGGACAAGAAGCCATGAGGCATAAAAAGAAGGATGGCATTATTTTCTGGCTGATATCAGAAATTCCTCTACCTTTTCAAGCTTCAAGTTTGGACCACTTAAGGTTTAAGCTACAGGGACCTGCTTTCCTAGTTTGATATGTCCAATATCCAATCTGCCATTTCTTCTTGGTCCCTATTGCTCTAAAATTCCTTTGTGACAGGCTTCTAACACTGGTATGACCTCAGGAAAGGCAAACTTACGATATTACGACGCTGAAAGGAAACAAAGAAGGAAAAGGGTGTGTGCTTGGGGACAGGATACAGCGGAGAGCAAATCTCGCTCTCACTCTCTTTCTCCCATTAGCTCTCTGTTAGAACAGCAGAGCGGGTAAGAGTGCAGGCAGCCCCACGCTCAAATCTTAGTTCTACACCAGCCAATGACCTTAGAGACGTTACTTAGCCAGTCCAGCCTCAGTTTCCTCATTTGTAAAATAGAGAAGATTATTCCTACTTTGAGATGTTGTTGTAAATATTAAATGAGATAGAATGTTTAGCAGAGGGTCTGACGCACAGTGTTTAATGAAGGTTAAGTAGTATCAAAGACAAGTGTATTGGCGTGGTTTTCCCCTTGAGGGTTCTAAGAGCTTGAATTTGTGGAAATGTGGTACCTGAACAGTAAATTTGTCCATATGAGGGATGTGAGAGAAGAGAGGAGAAACTGGTATGATACCAAGGAGGGCAAAACACGGGAAAGTAGAATCCAAGGACAGAACAACATAGAGGGAAGCACTCACCACCTAGGGAGCAAACACTAGAGAAAGATGTAAGGAGAGCACCTCACCCAGAGCCAGGCACACAGTAGGAGCTTAATTCATGGGAGCCAGGAGTATTAGTACTAAAAATGCCCAAAGGGAGATCCTATACCTTTCCCGAAAAAACAGCCCCCAGGGCATGGGATAAGGGGCTAGGCACCTACTGGGCAGGATCAGGTTGGGGCCAATGGAAAGGAGCCGCTCTGCATTTGCAGGAAGCAGCAAAGGCTGATAGCACCTACTTCATCTTTCTGCCTAGAACCAAGCCTGCTGAGATCCAATAATGAAAATCTTCACAGCACATTACTGAATACAGTAATGCCTTTCTGCCTCAATAATATCGCAGCCTGTGCATAAATGTAATGCATTATTCGTAGGCGGCTAGAAGAAAATTCAGTGATTTACATTTAGGGTTTATGTTTTGTTTCCAAATGAAAACATCCATCCAGACAACAATTCCTACACAGGTATTCCCACTTCAAGCAAATGGCTCAAGATTTAGACTGTGTTCTCGCGCCTGAGACTCCTGACCTAATTCAGCTTCCCATCTTACTGGATTTAAGAGACCCTGGTTAAAGATTTATAACCCTGTCATTTTCTCCCCAAGACAAATTATATTCCAGGCTACTTTCACGCCTGAAGACAACCAGTACTAGTCAGCCAAATACTTGGCTTATCTTAATTGTCAGACAACTGGTCTGCCCAGCATTTTTGAGAGAGCTGAGTAAACACACCCCCTTGATCTTTTCCCCCACTTCTGTATTGGTTATATCCAAGCTAGAAAACCATTCCTCGTTACAGGAAAACAAAGAGTCTTGTGGGGTGGGTTGAGGTGAGTATGGGGCCTGTGCTTATGCCGCCGTCATTGGCAGGAAGTGTTACTATCCATCAAGCTGTCTCCTCATTATCTTCTCTTCAGACACATAACCCTCTTGTATATTCAAATGATAGTCAAGTCTTTGTAAGCAAGCCCTACAATTATCCCAATATGGAAGAGATGCATTGACATTGGTATGTTTTCTAGGCTCTAAATTAACAATAAGGCATTTTATGTGACCTAAGTGGACCATGATTTCTTGTAGTTGTGAACATGAGCCAAACAGTTCCAAGTGGAAGCAGTGAATGCAGCAAAATTCAATTTACAGAGAGCTCCCGGGACATACAAGGCTCATTCAGAGAGGCTAAACATCAGATATTGGTCCTAAAAATAAAAGAAGCTGCTATTGTGATCTCACAGATGTAGCTGTGTGTTTAACTGAAACATGGGAGACAGAACAGACACCAAGGGACACAGTAATCAAGAGTTAGTCACGTACCGCCCAGTTACACCATCTGTACAATGAAGCTGAATGTACACAGTAACCCATGATAAGAAGCAGCAAGAATTATTAAGCACATAGACAATAACAGTGTAATGCAAATAGAAATGTTTTTGATCACTTCAACAGCCTGTCATTTATATCCATGATGGCTCTCCAAAGCAATGTTTTAAGTGACGAAAACTTTTTTCATAGCTTCTCAACAAGAAATGAAAATGGTCTTG
Organism: Equus quagga; assembly: GCF_021613505.1. Taxonomy (NCBI): domain Eukaryota; kingdom Metazoa; phylum Chordata; class Mammalia; order Perissodactyla; family Equidae; genus Equus; species Equus quagga. Next base: position 94,312,631 of record NC_060269.1, read on the forward strand.
AAAAATCTAATGCTTTCTCCCACTAGGATTTGTTGGTTCTTATCATTAACCAGTAAAAACAGTCTCAACTTTCTGCACTTTATATAAAGATATGGGTTGAGTAAGAATGAGTGGTAATGAAGTTTGTGACTACAGTAAAAATGCCCCTACTAAAGGTGTTACTGCATAAGCTATATTACTTTTCAGTTTCAATTTTAAGATGCCTCTTGTGTTCAAAAAACATGATAGCTCTTGGGGATGGGAGTGTGGGGGCTTCCCAGAGATTAGAAAGGATGTAGATGTCAAGGGCAAGGAGATTGAAAGACAGGGAGGAGCCCTGGGAATAAAGAGTCTGGACCCTACTTCCCCACAGCCCTTCTGTGAGGCGACAAGATTCCTCTAGAGGAAGGGCTTCATTTTCATGGTGTCCTAGGCAGAGGAAACCATAGAGAGTCCCAGGATAGGTGCTCATGCTTCAAGGGTGGAGCAGAAGCAGCAGAGGACTCCTAAACCCAACAAGCATGGGTGGCAGCGAGGAAAGGAGTGGAGATGTCTCCTGGCAACTGATTTGGACTCACGACAGAGATCAGCTACCTCCTTAATGACCTGGGAAGAACTAGTAGTATGTCAGACCTCAGACTGTGACAAAATCCCAGGAAGACAAAGGGACACATCAGAAAAACTGAGGGTACTGTTATTCTAACCACGTGACAGCATGGAGTGTCAACGTCAGAAATTGATTAAAGTTATAGAACATAAAGTGAGTGTTTCTAGTACTCCTAAGTTGGAGACCAAGGTGTGCACCCATCCGCTAAATTAAATTTCACAACGTACTTCTCTCTGTCGAGTGTCATGGATAAAATACTGCCACCAACACAGAGACCACAAAGGCATTATTTTTATCATATGGTCACCTCTAAATTCAATCCAAAATGATGACACTCTGAGGAAAAGTACAGTTTTAAAATAAAAAGAGATCCCAAAGAGCTTTTCAGTCAAGATCTTCACAAAAGAATCTCAGTAGATTAATGCTCTTCAGGCTAATAAAATTAACGGAAACAGGGGATTTAAAAATTGGTAGTGTTAAATATAATTTAACTTTTCTTGGATAATTCTATTCAGTTAAAACAAATAACTACATGTAGGACTTTTACTATCAACGCACTGAGCCAGGAGATGAAAACTCTAAAGAGAAGGGCAAGGAATGTGCAGTCTGGAACAGGCCTAATGCAAGCACACAGATGAAGATAGTACAGGGGCAAACAGTGAGGTATGAAATGCAATGGAGGATGAGGTGGAGGGGAGAGGGAAGAGGAGGGAGGGAACAGGACAGCACCTAAAGGAGGAGTCCAGAAGTCAAGGCCCATCTGAAATGGTAGAGAAGGAGCATTCACGATGTGCCTCGAATGTTGAGTAAGGTTTTAATCAGTAAATATGGAGGGAGGTTACTCTTGACTTAGGAAATGACATGAAAAAGGAATGGCCATAGGAAAACATAGAAAATTTTGCAAGTAGAACTAGAAAGATGGGGTAGAGCTGTGTTATAGAGGTCTTTAAGGGCCAGGTTGAGGAGTCTATATTAATTTGGTAGGAAACAGCGACAGAAGTATGTGAGGAGAGAAAGAGTAAGGTCAAAGTTAGACCCTGGGAAAACTTAAAAGGCTATGGTGATGTGCTGGAGACAGCAACCAGTAGCAGACAGGAGGTGGTAGTTTCACAGTGGTACGCTTTTTTTTTTTCCTGGGCAGAAGGTGACATCGATATGCTAGGCAAAATGGCTTGAGCACAGTGGTGATCCTGGGCATGGATAGGGTGGTAAGAGAAACTAGAAAGGGAGTTCCTGCGGACTCTGTAAAGTATTGACCATGGCAAAAAGGTGAGAGAGTTAAGAATAACTTCAACTCCAATATATTTTGTTAAGTGAAAAAGAGCATGTTGCCCAATTCTAAGCATAGTATACCATATTTATACAAAAGAAAATCATTAAAGCATCATATCATATATTTGGCGTGGGTTGTACAGGCACATAGAGAACAACACATAAAGAGACAGTAGACAATAGTGATTACATGACTCTGGAGCCAGAGTGCCTGGGTTCAAATCCCACTTCTGGCAATTACCAGCCCCGTGGCCTTGGGCAAGCCACTGAACCTCCCTAAGAGGAGGGAGGCAGGAGAGCTTAAGGAAAGCAGAGATGTGGATTGCAGTCATGGAGGGATTTTTTTTTTAATCAATAAAATATTGTTTGCCAACAGTGAGGGTCCAGCTAAGGTTAGATCTCACAGCTTTTAAGGTACCAAATCAGAACAGAAAGAGAGACAAGTAGGTTTAAGCTGATGGTAAGCAAGTAAAGGCCCACGGGAAGATTCCTGATCCTTAATGTGGTAGCTGGTTCACTTTGAACTTCAAAGTGACTAAGGCTGGTAGACAGCAAAGTAAAGACATGTTAAAAATTAAAAAGAGAACTGAGAGAAAGAGATTGGACTTGGGTACTGGAAGTCAAAAGGAAGACAAAGAGTAGTTCAATATGAGAGGGAGGGAGGAGATCTGAGAAAGGAATTCAAAAGCAGAGCAATTTCAACTAATGATGCATTGTGGCCATGGAGTGAGGCCACTAGTGGAGTGAATAAAGAGATCAAAGAGACGAGTATACAGCCATGCGCCACATAACGACATTTCGGTCAACAACGGAATGCATATACAACAGTGGTCCCATAAGATTAGTACCATCTAGCTGAAGGAGTGTAATAGGCTATACAATCTAGGTTTGTACAAGTACTGTAGGGGAGGAAGAAATTTTCCTGTATCCTTATAGTTTCTTCTGGCTGGTATAACATTAAATTGACACGAGACAGATTAACAGGAGAAAAACAAACAAAAGTTTAATAACATGCACACATGGGAGAAACCCAGAAAAATCAAGTAACTCACCAAAATGGCTGAAGCCCTCACTTTAAGTACCATCCTCAGCTAAAGACAAAAGAAGATGAGTCAGGGACTCCGAAGGGAAGAAAGGCAATTCACAGGTTGGTGAAAAGGTGCAAACTTTGGGAAACAAGTGTTTGTTTTGCCACATAGAAACAGTACAACACAGAGGGGAGCCCAAGAAACAGGCTTTTCTAGGTTTCTCTCTGTCTCTCACCTAGTTCATGCCATGCTAAGGTGATAGTTGGCTTCCTGAAACAGGTTTTTAAAATTTATTCTTTTAAGTATTTTAAGTATTTAAGGGGGAGATATCAAGAAAAACTTTGAGCCTTTGTTTCTTAAAAATAATCAGCCTAAAATAATCCACACATTAAACAGACACTTTTTGGGGTGGCAAATTTTGTTCCCCTTCAGTACACTCTACGATGTTAATACAATGATGAAATTGCCTAATGACACATTTCTCAGAACGTATCTGCATCGTTAAGTGAAGCATGACTGTATAAGAATGCTTAGGACACAGTGTCAAAGAGTTGATCATGACTTTTCTTCTCACCTCTCTAAATATCAGTTATCACTATTACAATGCAATAGATAGGAACAATAGAAAAAGAGGGCTGAATGCAAACTGACCTCCTGACACTTCCCAAAAGTTTAATCTTTAGTGAAATTCCCCAGAATGAGTTTTTTCTTTCTTTTCCTGGTTAATTTATTCAACAAATAATTACTAGGCGAAGCCCTGTACTATCTGTGGGGGATGCAGATATAATCTGTGGCTCCAGTACCTAAGGGGTTTACAAGCTATCAGAGAGTATAAGAAAATAATTAGCAATTTTACAAGAGCCAATTAACAAGACAACAGGTGATGTTACAAGGCAACATGAAATGAAGTGACAAATAAATGATGTGCTTATAGAGGAAAAATACCACTGTTAGTCATTGGCTATCCTTTCGTCCATTTAACAAAGATTTATTGAGCACTAACCATACGCCAGGCCCTGTGTTGGCTATAGAGTGGTGAACAAACTGACACAGACCCAGCCCTGAGCCTAGAAGAGAGAAACAGTAAACAACACAAACAAATGGAGAAATGTGAATTGTGATTAAGTGCCATGAAGGAAAAGAGTGGGATGTGTTAAAAACAGAATAAGACAATGCGATTGGGGGATCTTGGAAGCTCAAGATGGCATTAGAAAACACCTTAAGAAAGCACATGGCAACATTCTGTTGTGTTTTATTATTTAATCACATAGTATGTGCTAGACTTGACTAACTCTATATCTTAGCTCTAATCCTCAAAATGAGTCTTGTTTAAATCAACATTATCATTTCATCTCCATTTTATGATTAAGTAAACTGAAACTTAGAGAAGTTAGTTAATTTTTCCAAGGTCACAGCTAATAAACGGTAGTGCCAGAACTCAAGGCGAGATCTGTGCAACTCCTGAGTCTCGTGCTCTTTCCACTATGCCACACTGACTCTCAACTCATATGGTGTCCAAAGTGCTTCTTTTATTTGTGAAAAGAAGTCTCTGAAGAAGAAGATTATAAGCATGATCTTTTCATTAAAAAACACTTCTTGCACTTCTGTTGCTATTTTGCCAGCATCTCATTCAGTTTGAGAACTTGATAATAGCTAATAATAATAATTAAATACAACAACTAGAATTAAATGGGCACCTACTATATGCTAGACATTGTGGTTGGTGATGTCGAGGCATAGCCTCATTTAATCCTTGTAACAACCCTGTGAGGGGAACATTACTCTCCCCATTTCAGCGATGACATCTAACGATGCTGTCCCCTGAACGAGCCCATGAATTCCAAGAGACATAATTAGCTTTGTGGTAGGGAGAAAGAACAGAGACAAAACAATTCGCCAAAGGTAACATGGCTAGTGAAAAGCAGACCTAGTCAGGGAAATTGGAATTCCTGGCTCCTCATTCACTTCCTGACCTCAGTAACATTGTTCAAGCAAAGATGATGAATGCATGATGATTGAAAAAAATTACTTACTTAATTCCTGAATGGCTTAAGCCAACTGTACTCAAGGAATAAAAGGGCAGCTTGCAGTTAACAACTCCCTTGTTTGGCCTGTTGGACTTTCAAAACCCTTCTTGTAGTACACGCAGCAGTCCCAATCTGGATCGTAATTTACATCTAAATTTCCCAGTGAAGAGCTGCCAATTTAGTAAATTGACACTGCCCAGTTCCTTCTTTTATTCTCTCATGTCAGACATCTTGCACACAAAGCACCCTCACAAAATCCAACAAGGTTCAGAATTAACCGGACACAATGGCCCTAGGGAGAGAGCATCTCCAAGAATCTGTTAGCAACTGCCTAGCCTCTTTATCAAGAGCTGGCTCAATCGCCAGAGGAATTCAGCATGAAACAGAGGGGATGGTCTGCTTCCACTCCTATCCACCATCCCCTACAAGAGTAAATAATCACAGGTGAACAAAAAAAGTAGGACAGCAATGACAACATTTTAAGGAAAACTAAAATTATCCCCATTAGAAAGCCTATATGGTCTCAGTCTCAGACAAAAAGTCCAACAGTCTGATAAAATGAAAAAATGTAGTGGACAGTAACTGAAATGGCACTTAGCACATTCTGACTGTTCCTACTCAAGGAAAAGAGAATTTGAGGTTTCATATTAGGTTTACATATATTTGCCAAACCATCTTGGAAGAAAACAAAAATGCTATGTAAGAACGATTTTCATCCTCTCTGGTAAACCCAGCCTTCTTTAAGGAGTGGCTGGGAGAAAGCAACATTCAGACACTGTGGTCTGTCTGAGTGAGCACTGCAGGGCAAGTGCAGAGGACAAGGAGAAGACCTGTATGGTATGCTTCTGATGGGAATTCAAGAGATGAACTCTGCAAAGTATATTATTCTATATTTGCTCAGCAAGAAGCCACTTATCCAGCACTTAGTGTGGGGGAAGGTCTGTGAATAGCAGCAGAGCACTGTCTGATAGAGCGCCGGAAGACGAGAGCATGGCGCAAAAAGACTGGGAACGGTTCTGCTCTGCTGTACACAGGGCTGCTAGGAGTCGGAATCGACAGCACTAATAACTACTATTATACTTTAATTTAGCCTGTACCACAAAATAGGTTTACTACACTGTATAATAATCATCTGTTTATATATGTGTTTATCCTACGAGTCTGTGTGCTCCCTGAAGCAGGAATAGTCTTACTTAGCTCTGGCTTCAGCGATGAGCTCAGCCTTTTGTAGATGGAAGACAGTCAATAAGTATTCACTGAACTCAACTTTGTATCAAGATTAATGTCTGTGAAGATAAGCTAGAAAACTATTTAATTATCTTTAGCCACCTTGATTTTACAAATAAATGTGTTAGTTGATGTATTAGTTGGAGTAGACTTGACTGATAACACAAATAGATCCACTATGTATTGTGTTAAACACAATAGAATCTCATGTTGTGCTCAGTTAATAATCAGGGCAGATAGATGTTCCTGTCTGAGAGAGGGATTCTGTTCCAGGCAACCATTTAGGAGCACAGGTTGACAGCAGCTCTTATAACGGCAATCTATGGCTTCCAAAGTTGCCCTTGGGTGTGGCCAATCCAGAAAGCCAGAAAAGGGAATGCATGGAGAAGCTCCCTTTGGAATTTTTATGGAACAAGCCAGGAAGCGGCACATGTTTTTCTACTCACATTCCATGAGACAGAACTTAATCAAATAATACACCTAACTGCAAGAGAGGTTGGGAGATGTAGGAAGGGGAAATGGATCTTCGTGAACAGACAGCAACCTCTGCCAGTGGTTGAAATTAATCCCATTTGGTTCACTCAAAGGAATTACAACCTAAAAATGTTTGGTGAGTATTAAGAAAATTAAACATTCTTATGAGAATGGTTTTGTTTACTAAAAATCTCTAGTTAAGATATAACTTCTTCCTTAAACTAGCAGGAAATAAGTTTTGAGATTATTCATTAGCAAACCGTTTGTTTCCCTTGCTTAATTAAAATACCTTTTGCTGCCTTTGTGTGTATAAATATAAGGGATGTTCAAAAGGAAAAAAGTCTGATTAGTCTGGATATAACCACTGACACCTCATCCATCGAGGCTTAATTGACAATTTCAGCCCACATTTGCCTCTTGCTTTTCTGTGTCCTGTAGCTCTTACATGTCTCCATCCAAAAGAAAAATAGGTGGTCTTAAAATGTTTTCTGTTTTAATATATGAGCCTTATTTGCTTAACCACATTGCCTGATCCTCAAGGGTATCTTTATTTTATGTTTCTCTGGAAAGTGAAAATGATTTTATAAAATATAAACTGCCTTTGATATAGTCAAGTGTTATTTTTTCTTTTGTATTTCTTTCAGTGCCTAAGCACAGTGGTAAGTATTTAAACAATCAATTAGATCACTCACAGGTTTAACAAAAAATTAGAGCTCCAAGGGGCCTGTAAGTCAATTAATTGCAAAACAGGCTATAATTCTTCACCCCTCCCTGTTTCCATGCCCTAAAATGAGACTTTGGAGTCTATTTCCCCATCTCTTGAATCGGGGCTAGCCTTGAGATTTGCTTCAGCCAACAGAAGTTGGTAGAATTAATAGGCTTCAGGAGGCCTTATATATGTCTGCTCACACTCTTGGGACACATGCTTTAGTTGAGAGAATAAGCCCAGGCTAGCCTGCTGGATGATGAGAAATAAATGACACTCTCATCTTGTTGCCCAGCCAACAGCCAGCCATGGGAGAGAGGCCATTCCAGAGGGTCCAGCCCCTAGCCAAATGGCCTGCTGACTGCAGAAGCATGAGCAAATTCAATCAAAATCAAGCAAGCCTGGCCCACGTTAGCAGGACTGCCCAGAAGACTCATAGATGCTTCCTGAGTAATAGTACATGCTTATTGTTGGAAGACGCTGATGTTTTGGCGGGGTCTGTTACACCCCAATAACTACCTAACACAGACCCTTAACTGTTCTCAATGACAGCCCTTCATTTTGCAGATGAGTAAGCAGAAGTCTTGAGCAAGAAAGTTATAAAAGCAGATACCAAGAAAGCTAGGATTACAACTCAGGTCTTCTAATTTAGCAGTTTGATGTGCTTTCCATGAAATCACTTTGCTTCACTTCCAAGATCTTTGGAGTTTCTCACGTTAACATAAACATTAGGGTCCAATAAGAGCTAGACACTGAAGATGCCACCTTTACATAAGATGTGACTGTTTGAAACATACTGTAAATGGTAAAATATGATAAAAAGGCAAGATGTCCTACTATATGCCAGAGACATTGATGAAATATTCTGCAAACTTTTATTTTGTCAAACGAAAGGTCACTGGGTCAGCTTTATCATACCTTTAGCTCAGATTTTTACCTGGACATTAACCATTCTTCAAAAAAGGTGGGGGGGGAAGGTAGGGGGAAATTCCAGCATGATTAATGCTCACCAGTTCTTAGAGCATCAAGAGAATCACTCTAGAATTTGTCTTTTTAATTTGTATTCTGACTTAAAGGATGAAAGCTAGAAGGGCAGAAACCTGGACTTTTTTATGAGCACATCCTCATGGCCTAGCACTGGACCTGAATGAATGAATAACTGAATGAATCCTAAGCAGAGCCTGATCTTCAGGAAAACGTGAGGAATAGATTCAAGAAGATGAGAGTTTGGAGAAAGAATTTTAGACTGGTTTTAGGATGATGAAGCAGCTAAATATTACTTTTAAAAAGACCTGCATAAAAAAAGAGGACAAAAGGAATGAGGAAAATATTATCAAGTTTTTAAAAGGAAAAAGATGCTAACTATGTTGTGCCCATGTTTAAACACAATTTCATTAAAATACTCGACCTTCTCATAACAAAAATTGAGATTTTAAATAGCCTTTAGATTCCTTCCATAGAAAAGTTGTTATATAGTAATAACTTACATTTATATAAGGCATTATCTCAGGTAAGATTTTTTTCCCCTCTAGAACAATTTTACTATTTTACATAAGTACTAAATTTACGCTAGCATTTTAATAAAATCAAAACCTTTCTAAATCTCTTCTCACATCTTTCTTAACATTTCATGAAATTTAAAAAGAATGAATCTTATTAATTGGTCATAAATGTGGTTTCCATTCCTTATGTTATATTCTTTAATCTGTACTGATTCAAAATTTTATTACTCCTAAAGCATTATGAGTGGCTCTGGAATTACAAACACACCACTTTAAAAATAGCCCTTCTATATAGTTTCAAGCATCACACACTGCCCCACCCTCTCTAGTGGAAAGTACTGAGCACACCAAAGAAAGGTGTTCCTGCCTGCCCACCCTGGGACCCCATTTCTGCCTAAACCAAGCTATCTGTTCTCTAACCTCTTATTGCAGACCATTGACTTAATATTTGTCCTTAGGAACCCTGACTCGAATTGTCCCTCTTGCTTTCCATGTCCAGTGCGGGAACCTACATCATCTCTAGCCTCTTGGAACCCAACTCTTGTTCCAGCCAGGTGGCCAATGCCATCCCCACCAGCCAGACAGAGGGCAAGGGAGGTTGCACAAGCAGAGCAAAAGCCTCCTCCTGCTGCCATCTTTGTCAGATGTGACCATCCACAACTCTTTTCATGTCCCTGCATTGAAAGGAAAAGAATGAACTAGAACTCTTCACACTGCCCAGTTGAGAGAGAAAAAAACCCCTCCTCTAACAGTCTGAGTGCAAAGGGGAAAGCAAAATACTATTTTTGTCAATAGTGAAGCTATGGAGGAAGTTATATGTTACCCTGTGACTTGGGACAAATTTTTCCAAAGAAGTAATAAGAAACTCCAGCAATACAGTTTAGCCCCCATATGGGTTACAAAGATTTGTGGGTTAGAATGGAAACCTAACCTTCACTTATCATAATTTAAAATATTATTCCCTTGGCAGGTGCGAGCACAGGGAAGAAGAGTTTACATGCTGAGTACAAACAACCGTTATAGAAAGTGCCCACAACTTAGACAGAAACCAGTCCCTGAGTTAGGATCTCTGCTAATAAAACCATTATAAATACGACCCACTCTTGGAATAATTAGGTAACTCAATTAACTTGTCCCAGAATACGTGAAATCTTTGCCCCTAAAATTTAATTAAAATAGTTTTTTAAAAACAATAGTGAGAAACACTATATAAATTTTTCTAACAATAGGGGAAAAAAAGATAAACTTTTCAAAGAATGAGAAATAAATTACATGAAGGTACACATCTATAAAAATAAGGGTCTGTGCATACAAATCTACTCAGAAAAAGATAAATAAAAACAGAATGGGAAAATGTGAATAAAATAATTTTTATAAGAGTTGGCAATATTCCAAGAGTCTCCATGAAAAGAGTGGTGTCTTTACTATCTTTTCTATCATCTGAGGTTTGAGCGTGTTTTTCTACAGACAAGCAGCAAGTGGAATGGTGACAACTGTGTGTTATCTGCCTGTTGCTACTTGTTTAATACCACTTCAAGTACCAGGGCCACTCAGCCCACACGATTCGTCCTAGGAAAGGGTAGAGAGTACACCTCATCCCACAAATTGTTTTCTAGCCGTTAGCTATAAAAACTGGAATACTTCTCGGAACTCACCTTTCTTACATACTTCCATTTTATTGTTTCCCCAATACAGGATGGTTTACACTGACACAGCAAGGAACTAAAACCATGTCTAAGAGTACAGCTTCCCTTCAGAAAAAGCAGCGTCATACTTCAGCATCACCCAGCTCCTGAAAGACTTGTCGGCCTGTACAGCCTCAGGAGAAATAACTTGGGTTTCCAAAGTTATCAGATAAAAGCAAAACATTCACCTAACAGGCAGTGACAGAAATGGAATAAATGTAACAACAATGACAATGGCAGCCAGACACAATTTACAAGACCCTCTACACTGGAAACCCTATAGCTGAGCTAGATTTGTGTTTCTGCAATCATTTAAGAGGACATTTTCTTCAAATGTAACCAATCACACTCAGTCTCCATTTACAACAGTGAAATACTGTTCTCCGTTTCCTCAGAAAGGACAGTGGGTGCTCAGCAATGTAGGATTCCTGTGGTGCAAGAAAACAGCAATTTCGAATGCAAGAAATACTTCTCGTGGTACCATTTCTATCTCCTCCCACTTAAAACCAATTTTTTCTGGGAGACCGAACAAGATGGAAGGATATAATCATAAATTTCTGTTGCACAGCATCTTTCCAAGTTAGTGCTATATCCATGTATGTTGACTAAAAATCATTTTTCTTGTGGATTCCTTTAGGCATAGGAATAAAACCTGCTTTTCCTCCTTCTAGCACGAAGTCAAATTCAACATCAAGAAAAATACTGTTAAAATTACAAGAGAAGAGGGGCTGGCCCCATGGCCGAGTGGTTAAGTTCGCACGCTCCGCTGCCGGCGGCCCAGTGTTTCGTTGGTTCGAATCCTGGGCGCGGACATGGCACTGCTCATCAGACCACGCTGAGGCAGCGTCCCACATGCCACAACTAAAAGGACCCACAACGAAGAATATACAACTATGTACCAGGGGGCTTTGGGGAGAAAAAGGAAAAAAAATAAAAAAATAAAAATTACAAGAGAAGAGATACATTAAAGACAAAGTATGTTTCCATATCAAAAAATTAGTAGTTTGCCTATCTTTTGGCCACAACTTGATACTTATGTTTTTCTATATTCGATTACCAAAACTTGGAAAATGCATGGAATTGGGAATTGGAAAATGGATGACTAAATTCATCTTCATCAAACTCATTTATGGAAGACAAAGTCTTTTTAGCATCTTTCTACTAATAGCCTCAATTATCACTACAAAATGCCTACCTTGTTTTACTCTACAAGGTAGCCAGCCAAGTCTCCTCACTTTCCAGATGAAAATCTACGGTATTAGATGAAATCTGAAAAGCTGACATTTAATACAGGAGAATTTTCTAGGGTAGAGTCTTGCAACCTTACTCCCGACAGCTGATAACAGACACGCCCAACATACTCCCCATATTGCACCAAGATTTTTTGCCAAAAGAAAGATGTAATAAAGTAAATAACACTGAAAAAGTACTAGAAGTAATAATAATAGCTAGTATTTATTGAGTTCTTATTCTGAGCCAACTGCCCTGTCTAGATTATTCAATTTAATCAAAACAATCCTCTAAGGTAGGTGCTATACTGATACCCAATCGTAGGTGAGGAGACCAAGGCTAGAGACGCTCTGGCTCGTGCAGGTCACACAGTTTGCACGTGGCAGAGTCAGAATTCAAACCAGGCCACTTAATCTAGAGCCCACACTCTACATGTAGTAACGTCAAATAATAAAGTGGAGTTGATTTATGTATACTGGCTCACTTACTAATATAACCAATGGATTACAGATCTGGAAAAGATAAATTCTCACAAAAAAGAAAAAATAGGATAATTTCTTTTAATTAGAACAATCATATTTCTTTCCTTTTCTTATAAAACATGCTTTTTTTCAGATCTTTAAACACATGGGTCTTATGCTTGCACATGGGTCACAAAATAAGCCATTGAAAGATTTCAGAAATGGTGCTGTATAAAAAAATAAAATAGGGGCCGGCCCTATGGTCGAGTGGTTAAGTTCGCGTGCTCTGCTGCGGCGGCCCAGGGTTTCACCAGTTCGGATCCTGGGCGCGGACATGGCACTGCTCACCAGGCCACGCTGAGGTGGCATCCCACATGCCACAACTGGAAGGACTTGCAACTAAGATATACAGCTATGTACGGGGGGATTTGGGGAGACAAAGCAGAAAAAAAAAAAGAAGATTGGCAACAGTTATTAGCTCAGGTGCCAATCTTTAAAAAATTAAAATAAAATATTCTAATTAAAAGAAATAAACCCTACTTTATTGTTTTACATTACAATACACAGACTGTAAAGATATTTAACATTATTAATATTACCAGTATTATTACAAGCCTTTTAAACTTCACACTTTGTCCCCCCTGGATTTAATGGTTAGGTATAGGGTACTCCAGTGGCTACATTAACAAAGGAAGCAGCCAGTGCCTAAGAAACAGCTTTGTGGGGGCAATAGCAAAGTGAAGTTCACAGCCCCATCTAATGAGCCAGACTTGTAAACACATCCAGGTGATTTTGCCATGGGGCAATGGGCCCAATGCTCCTAAACCTTCCGCCTGTTCAAGAGAAGTCAGAAAGTCAGATTTTCCTCTTGAATCTCCATATTTGATATTTTGGCAATAGACTCATTTTTTTTTTTTTAAATACCATGAGAAACAAATAAAACATGTCTGCAGGCTGTAGTTGACATATCTGACCTCTAGTTCTTTAGTTTGTGATCCATGGAACTGCTGCATTCTTACTAAGGGAAACATTTAAAACATATTTCTTTTTCATGTTCAGTGGAGATACAGATACATTTCTCGGGCTTTCTTCATCTATCCTTGCTTTCTCCCTTATTAAAAATTTACCCATGGGTAAATTAAAATCTGTAAAAGCACAAATCACAAGCACTATAAATAAATGGTAATCGCCACACTGATTAATAGTAATGGACACCTACTCTGAGTTACAGAGTAGCTGAGATAGGTTGGAGATTATGTGCAATCCCTAGAGCATCCTTTCTCTCCCATGGGAGGAAAATACTTTAAATGATTATGAAAGAGAGTAATAATATAGGAATAATCATCACTTAGTTCTAAGTTATTCTTAAAAGCAAATCATAGCAAAAATTTAAAATATTAATCATTACTGAAAATTTATAAAGCCATGATCCACACGGTCCAGAATAATGTTGCAATTAAAACCCAAAGGCCAAATAAGAATTTCCATTTTCTCTTGTATCTCTCATAATCATATAAAGGAGTTCCAAAATGAGTCCATAGCAACATGAAAGCCCTGTCTTGCATGACTTTCAAACAGCTCAAAGGAGCCACTCACTGTCCCACTCCAGAAAAACTCTCCCACTTTATCCACACGACTCCCACTTTATCCACAGCTTTTCTATTTACTTTTCTAGATCATTTCTCTCTGAACTTTTCAGGCCCACCCTTCACACTCCCATTACAGCAAGTTCCCCTCCAGTGAAGCCCCCGAGGTGTTAGTTTGTGTTCCAACTTGATTGTTTTGCTCTCAAAAATTCATCCATTGAGTTTTGTGCTTTCTTTCTTCAGCGAATAGGTACCCGAAGAGTCTGGGAATACCCACACACTAACTTTTGCCCCATCACATTAGCATCAAATGTGTGTGACACACAGCACTGCTGACCAAATGCTATGATACGTGATTGAGAAGCGCTGCCCTAGATGTCAAAGAGCTCCTGCTACTATCTGGTTTAAGGGCTTTAGTTAAATTATCCCAGACAACGTCTATTGATGCCAATCACTGTTTATGGTTACTCTTCTTCACTTCTGGGGGCCAAGTCCAAAATACAGTGATCATAGTTTTAACACCATATCAACACAACAGCTGTTCTCCAGTGAGAGATTTTTAAAAATGAAACAGTAATGGCATAGCTAAATGGACAAAAGAATCCCAACAGTCAATCTACTTTAGCAAAAGAGGGCATGTGAGGTACAATAAAGTGAAGACTTAGTTTTGCCACAAAGAACCAGATCAAACCAACCCAGGTGTCACTGTCTTGACACATTATTTATTGCAGCAAGCCTAAAAATATAACACGTGATATATTTTCAAGGTGAACTAGAAATATTTTGCTTGTTGATGACAATGTATGCATGAGAATTTATTCATTGAATGTTGCCTGAGCACCATAGCTGGTGATGACTCTTTTCACTTAGCAGAGCTTAAAGGAGAAACTTCCACAGAGCAATCAAAGCAGAGAGAGCAGCTGGAAATGCCAGTCTAGAAGGGGCTGCTGGGACTCAGAGGTCGGAAAACGAAGAGTGTGGGTGTCCTGATTTTGTGGCAGCAGCAGAGGAGGAAGGCACTAGAAGGAGATGAACTGGAAACAAAATGAACACTGCTGGAACCTGGTAATGGGTCTTCCACACCATCCTTCTGGAACTGAAACAGTGGGGAAAGTCACTACAATGGTACCCTTATGGGAAAACAGCTGAGCTAAAACCACATTTGTCCCAGGTCCCAAAAGTGATTTCAAGACATTTTTCACTAATGATGTAACATTCAGAATCAGTCGATTCAACTCAATCACCTGAAAGGCCTCCTTGAGATAGAGATCATTTTTCAGATGCTGAAGCTACCTGGGGACGAGTGACTTATTTAGATAATGGAAAAACTACTGCCTCTTTGAGAGAACCTTACACATAAGCCAAGTTCAAGTATTCACACTGAAAAAATAACTGCAGTGACTGGGTAGGCATCATTGTTTTCTCTGGTCAGGAGAGCCTGTTCTGGCTACTAACAAGGCATTTTCACAAAACAGAGCAGATGGAAGCAAATTGTGTCAAGTGGCTTGTTCCATTACCAGCCCTGCTGAAGAACCAGAAAGACAAGAAAATTCATTTGAGTTTTAAGCCTCCACTATAGATCTCGTCAAAGAGATAGACAGTGATATCAAAAAAAGATGAGAACTTTGGGTTCAAAGAACACAAAAGTTCAGATATGGACGCAAAAGCTTTGTAAATGTTTTACACCTGCCAAGCTCACAAAAGTGAACATGAGAAATCGTTTATGAACTTCTATCACTTTTCAATTTAGCCCCAACCTATGGAAAGAGAGTCTTGCACCTTCACCCTCTGAATGCTGTCATGGATAATTATTTGGAATCAAGCTTTGACTAAGATTCTAAGAGCCCAGAAACAGCTGAAGGCAAAGGATCCATGGACTCTATTTTAGAACTCGTCAGCCAGCAACAGCATAATGAGCACAAAGGGAGAGATTGCCACATG
This sequence comes from Equus quagga, assembly GCF_021613505.1. Lineage (NCBI taxonomy): Eukaryota > Metazoa > Chordata > Mammalia > Perissodactyla > Equidae > Equus > Equus quagga. The sequence continues at coordinate 94,328,356 of NC_060269.1, forward strand.
AAAGAATTACGTTGTTTGCTGTTTTTTGTGTCTTTTTTTTAAACTCTAGCTGCTTGGCAACTCTCCTAGATCACAGCTTTGGGAAAGAAATGTATCTCCCTGATGAAAAATGAGCTAACAGAGATCCCATTGATGGCCCACTCACCAGCTCTGTATGAGTCTATGGGTTTCGCCCTACACAAGAAACTCAACCAAATTGATTTCCTGAACAGAGAAAAAAGAGAGGAGGAAGTTGGGGAAAGTAAGCCAGGTATGTTTGCTCAGATGTAAAAGATACCATAGTACAAACAGAACAACATCCTGACCACACGAAACACGGTGTTTAAAATGTATAATTGAGCTTTCTTCTTCACTGCTTGCTCTTCACAGTGGGTTATAAATAAGCTCCCAGAACGCCGTGTGTTTCTATACTAGAAAAAGCGAGTGACTGTATCATCAGTTAACTTGAAGAAAAGGTCATGACACAAATAACAGTTTTGAAAAATAACTGTGCTTTCTAACTATAATCTCTCCCTCAGATTTTATTTTCCTTCCTTCCCATTTCAGCATAATTTACACTATCTACTTGATTCTTGGCAAGGTGCTCGGAGTAAAACTGGATCAGTTTAATCTTCTCATTTTTTCAATTTGTTGTCAAAATAAACAATAACAATCTTTTTTCTTACATTAAACACCTGCCAAAAACTTTTTGCTCAGATTCTATCAATCTAGTTGAAAAATAAATCAGTCCACAGGTAGGTTCTAGAAGTCAGGCCGTGTCCTCGGTGCTAGGGAAATAAGATGAATAGGTCATGGCCTCAAGGATTTTACAGTTTAATGCAGCTACCTGAATCAGTATTTTATTATCTGTACAAATATAATGGAGAAGTGGTGTGAATAATCAAAAACAACCCAATGACTCATCCAAAAATAATGGAAATCATTAAAGGACAGTGTCACATATGTCACTCATGCTACTCCACTACCTCTGTTTCTCACTGGGCCAGGAAGATGGCAGAAGGGAGCACATCAGACCCCAGAGTGCAGAAGGCCTAACGACAAACTCAATTACCTGCTGCTAGATATTCAAGGCCTCGGTATATTTAATCTCCCACATAAAGCACACATTCTTAGTACACGGAACTGTGATAAAACTCTCAGGATAATTCTCCTTTGTTTGCTTTTAATTACCCATCTGCTAAGATTCTCAGTTTGCTTATTTTTGCATTTTTTTTCCTCCAGGGATTAAAAATGGATTTTCTTAGTTCTTTAAATAATAACAATGAGAATGATTTAAAACAGTTATGGGAATAATTATATAAATGCAATTAAAATGGGCCTACAAAGAAATTTAATACTTTCTGATCTTCCCAATATCAATTTAACTTCTTTAGAATCAATGTTAGGTGTGGAGCCAATGCAATGGTGTAAGAATGGCCCTAAAATGGGCAAACATTGCTAGCTTTTAAAGCTGAGTGATGGTTACATGAGAGTTCCTTATAATGTTCTTTTCCCTTTTAAGAACTTTCATAAAATCCCATGATAAAAAATATTTTAAGCGGGTTTTAGGCAAACAGACCAGGGATATCTTGAGCAAGTTACTTAACTCCACTAACCGTAAATTTTCTCTTCTTTGCACAGAGACAACACGATTCCCTCTAAAGTGTACACCATTTGTTCCAAGAGAATGAGGAGATTAAGAGAAACTGTGAGTGACATTATTGTCCATGTGTTTCCATGAAGCAAAACTCAAGATACCAACCTGATGGTAAGTGGGTTCATCTCTGATTATAAAGGGCATGCCACATATTAGCTGCACACATGTGTATGCAGTCTCTTAGCCTAATGAAATAGGGATAAGAAAAAAAAAAATCCCACAGTTAAAAGTAGCCATGAAGAAGGTAAATCATAGTGAATAATCTGCAATCTCAATTTGTAAGTATAGATAAATTTCTACTGAACACAAGATGCTGAAGAATTGCAGAGATTTCTTAAGTAAAGAATTTGATCTAGTTGGGCAAGAGATATCTTGAAATAACATGGGATCCATAAACTTTACTTGAACATCGCTGGGTAAATGCTAGAATTAATGTTATAAAGAAAATTAGTTTACAGAATATGAAAAGGGAAAAATTATGAAATGTAAAGCAGATATAAGAAGTATTGAGAAATCTGTTAAATTATTTCATGTTCTGCTCTCGAGATGACCAAATGGCAAAAGATACTTTGAAGAACATAATGTGAAAGTGTCTCTTGCATTGCTTTATTCTTCCTTTTTATTATTTTAGAAATTAATGCCACCTCCCCATATCAGACGAGGAGGAGGACAACCTGATGAAATACACAGACAGTCTTTAGCACTCTTCAGATGTTAAATGTTCTAAATATATTTCTAGTTTTGTTGAGCAGTGAAAGAGCTATCTATTTTTCATTTCAGCAAGTGCTTTGACGAACAATGCTGAATTCATCAAATAAGAATTTAAGGGATTAGACAGAAGGCAATGTAATTTGGTTTGCTAACGAGCTGAAATCTTGCTAGTTTCAGGAGTGTACATAATTCAGTTCAATCCCATAAAAGTTTATGGAACCCCACTATATTCTGGGCACCATTCTTGATCCCAGAGATTCAAACAGATACATGCAGACACAGACCCTATCCTCACAGAATTCTCAGTCTAATAGATATCAACACTGGACATTACCAGAACACAAAGTGTGGAGGGGAGGCATAGTTGGAATTAAGGCTGGAAGGCTAGCAGAAGGTCTTGCATGCCACAGGCAAAACCCTCTAGGGATATGACCAGTCTTAAGGTTAGAAAGATCACTGTAACATCAGTATGGAAGAACCTAGAAGAAGGGTATGAGTGAGGCACGAACACCAATAAAATAGGGAGAGCTGTTACGCTATAGCGACAATCCAGGCAAGCAATAATGAAGGTTCAAGCTTATGCGGGCTCAATGAGGACAGAAAGGAAGGACAGCTCAGTGCTATATTTAGGTAGTAAAGTGAGGAGGACCCGTAGGCTGATGCAACATGACTACAAGTCATGAGACTAGTTTCCCTGGGAAATGTCTCATCAATGTATAGTCATGTCATATACAACACATTACCAGTGAGAACCAGATTTAGATCCAACCAAAGGAGCAAATTATTTATTCCCACTGATTCTTCAGCACACAGTAAGACCTTGACAAACACCTGTGGAATGAATCAATGAATTCTCCAAAACTGAATCAGTCATTATCTGTGAGATATTGGCTCTGGGCCACTTTCAATCTACCAGCAAATATTTAGGCCAATATGCAAAGAACTAGTCTACATGACATAAAGGACACAAAGAAAGTACAAGGAAAGAGTCTTTTCTTGAATTCAAAATGCTTGTCTCTAGTTGAGGAGAAAATACATGTATACAACTTTAAACAACAAGTAAGCTTGAATTAAAGCATGTACTCAATTTAAAACCAGCAAGTCCTTTACTCTCCCTGGGAGCCTGGAATGAGCAACCCAGAGCCCTAAACAAAGGCATGTTGGTGAGAAACTCAACCTGACCCCCAGCTCTGTCACCTGAAGCCACCCAGTCTCTCCCTGCACCTCAACGCTTCCTGTGAACACAATGGGGGAAGCACCTTGAGCAGCACCCTGTCTCTCCAGAAGCCGCACAAAGCCTGGCACTCCAAACACACACGAATTCACAAGGAAAGATGCCAATTCAACTTCATAAACAGATTCCAGCCTTTCCTAATGGCAACACTGACATTCATTTCTCTAAAATATAGCATACTAGTACGATAAATTACCATGTGAAGTGACACAGAATAGATAAAACCATGCAAATATTGATTTAGCTTCTAGGCTGTCATTTAGAATCAGTCCTTTTCAGAACAGTAGTTGAACAAGTACAATTCCTTCCATCTCCAGACTATGAGATTATTTGAAAAGAAAGAAAAGGCGCTACCTTAAAAATTAATATATCTTCCCAACAAAGACTAAGAATGCTTGAAAGTTCTGGTCAGCCGTTAGGCCTTACCACTCTGCTGGTTATAATAAAAGGATAAGAATTGTGAGGCTTTAGAAACCCCTAGCTCTAGGGAGCCAAGGAAAGCATCTCTCTATCTGCTACGCTTCAGATCTCGCGATGCTCCCCATTAGAAGAGAACTGCAATTGAACGCCTTTTAAGTCTGCATTACACCTAGAGGAACATGTATTTTCTAAGAAAACGTCATACTCTTCCACATGCAGGTAGGTAACAGCACATTCTGAGAAACTGTGTGTTATTTATATTTTTTACTCATGACAAGCCCATGGACTTCATCTTCCATTAGTCCTACCTTGAGTGCATAGAAAACGCAATTCTTTACCAAAATAACAGATTTCACTACACTGAAGTGCATTGTCTTCCTCATCACACCTTTTGCAGAAGGTGGGGTAGATGACTTTTCACCAGATCTTTTAACAACTAGCTACAAGAACAAGTGAGGGTCCTCTGAGAGCAGGAATTTAGTCTGTTCTGTTCACTGGTATGTCCCCAATGATCTCGATGCTGACTGGCACATAGCAGGTGCTCGAGAAACATTTTCAAATGAAGTATGCCATTTCAATGTGGGAAACGGGCGCTTTTAGTCCATAATAAAACATTAAGGTGTGAGAGAGACGTTAAAAAGAAGGTTCCACACAAAGCTGGCTCTGGCTTTGACCAACACACATTTCATTTTTCAAATCCCAAACAATTATAGCATGATTCAACGTTTGTGAGCATTGTGTTTTTTTAGTTAGAAAAATTGATTAATCATAGAACCACCCCATTCGCAGTGGAGAAACTGTCAGAGCACAGCACTCTTTAGACTGTTTAAAGCACACTTTTCTCGCACAGACTCAGTGGCGTCCCCTAGAAAGCCCGGAACAACCAAACTCAGCAAATACTACAAGACTGGCCTTGGCCTCTGGCACAAGATAATAAAATACAAAAGGAAATAAAAATGGCCCAAGCAGTGGGTGCCCCCAAGATAAACAATGTTTAAAAGGCTTCAACAAGAAATCCGACAGCCATATGCAAACATCCTTTCCACATTCACAGCATAAATCACTTCTCCAGCAGGCTCCGTCTCAGGGTTCTAGTTAATCATTTGGCTGCAGTAAACACTGAAAGCAATCCGTCTTACAGGCTTGGGATTTGTATAAAGACCTGCTGCCCTTACAGGCTAGTTTCTCCAGTCTGGATACTCCAAACTATTCCTTTAGTAGCTAAAAGTTAACCAAAGTGATATATCAGATCTTCAACCACCAGGCTGCCCTTCGATCCAGCAAAGTAAAAACAGGCCCTTTAGAAAAGGACAAAGAGAAGACGTGTCCTCTTTGAAATTATACGCAAAGCAGAAACCCTTCAACCATTAGAAACCCTGTCTAAATACTATTTAAAGACAAAGAAAGATAAAATCATAACATCTTGGTTTCAACTATCTAGTCCATTGTTTTTCAGTATGTGTTGTGCGAAATGCCAGGCTGTGGGAATTCCTGGGGGAAGACCAACCAGATCCCCAACCCAACCCAACCCCTGCAGGCTCGACTTGTATCTCTTCTATATACTGGGAATTGTAAAAGAGATTTCATTTGAAAAATAGGTTCCCCTGCTAGAAGAAGTTTGGAAACTACTCATCTGGTCCACAGTTTAGCACTCTTGCTTGAAGGCAAGCTAAAACTGACATCTCCTTTTCTTTCGGGGGTCTGCAGGCTCTTCCAGAGATGGACTTTACAAGCCCTGAGACTTTCCTCCTGTCTCAGAAAACATGCGAAGCTCCTGGACTCGGCCGCTGTGCTAACTTGACTTGAAAAGAGAGTGAGCAGCATTACTGACCTTAAAATTCTGACAGCACAGTACCTTGATTTTCTGCTTCATTATGTCCAATCTACACACTTGCCACTGATGTAGCCAACGTCCCACTCACTTCTCTACGCTCCACTGCCCCTTGGAGCCGCTACTGCAGCTCTGACTTTGGCAAACACAAAAATGCATACCAGCCCTCAAACACCAAGAGGTGAAAAGGAGGTGCCGGTGATAGCTAATGGTGTTCCCAGGCTGCCTCCAACTTGCTTTCTCAAGGTTGGAAAATTAACCTTCTCCCAGTGACACACGCCATAAGTGTGAGACTGACTGAATGCCTGTCTTGAGGTATGTTGTCTGAAGAAGAGAGGAAAGACATGAGGAAATCAATAAGTAACGGCGCATCTCTAACTTGAAAAACTACCTAGCCATTTAAAAGAACAAGTTGGCTGTATGTGGTGACGCAAAAAGTTCCCCAAAATATATTATTAAGTGAAAAGGCAAAGTAGAGAGCTATACATATACCATCCTCCAGTTCAAGAAAAATATATATGTATACATATATGGGTGTGTTCACAGGGAACATGTCTACAAGGAGACCCAAGAATGAACAGATGGTGTTTCCTCTAAAGAGTGAAACTGGAGGAGGTCTATGGTGCATTTCATAACCTTTTTGTTCTGTTTTAATTTTTCACTATACGTACATATTGGCCTCATAATAATTTTTTAATATACCTGGAGGATATAGAAGATTGAGAAAAACTAACTCCTCAGAAACAGAATTTAAGAAGAAAGAAGCAGTAACACACACTCAAAGCCAGAAATTCAAAAGCCAGCTGGATATTTGCTGCCAAGGAAGCTCAGGCCCTTAGGTCAATTAACCAAAACATGGCACTGGCTGTGGGCCTTTCACTCTGCAGGCACTGACCCAACTCCACCATTTCCAGGATCATGCTGTTCCCAGTCACTGCCTCCTCAAAGGATTGCGGGGGAAGCTGAAATACAAAAGGGACACAGAACTCCAAATCTGGAGCTTTAGTCAACAATGCAAAGAAACAGCAATATTGAAATGGCTCTCCCCAAAGAAAGAGTGTGAATTACATTCTTTGTCTGAGAGTTTTTAAAAGAAGACTATTTCTCCAGCCCATATTTCAAACTAAGAAGGCATCATTCACAGGAGAATTGGGCCCCTTCTGCTGCCAATCATGAAAATGCCGCATTTTCACTTAACGAAACACAAATCACATGGATTTTGCTGGTGCATAAGTTCCTACAGATATTTCCAGAAACACCGTGTATTCAGTCACTATAATTTGTAACAATAAGCACTATGAGAAAAGAAGGATGGATCTCATTAAAGATAAAATCAAAAGAGGTTGAACACCAATGACCGTGGTCCACAAATAAGCAGCAATGGTCACCGGGATTCTTAACACAGGGGAACTCGATGCCTTAGACACACTTCAAGATAAATAATTAAGAACACAAATACATAATTAATATCCATGTAGCATATGAAAATTGGAGTGTTAATTTAGAAACTCAAGAATGCTTACTAAATCTCAATTCACTGATGAATTTAATTTTTTTTTAATTTTCTTACATAATTTCAACACACTTGTTTAGAAAACCCTTTGAGATTCCATCTTTTCTATTCTAGGTTCAGACTGACCAGAAAGCATGTAAAGCATTCAATTATAATTTTACATTTAGTGATTTTATTACACAATGTTGTTTGAGCTGAAATTTAAGCAGAGAACTGGCTACTTCCTTAGGCCTCACTAGTTAATAGTTCTGTGGTCTTGGGCAAGTAATAGCCTTTCTCAAGCTTAATTTCTTCATCAATAAAATTAAAAATTTTAATAAGGTAGTTGCTAGGCTACTTTCCAGCTCTAAAAGTCTAGGAGTCTATTAGTCTCCATTAGCATATTACTCACCATTGAAAAAGGAAGTCATTGCTCTACTCTTTTAAAGAAACAAACAAAAAAATCCCAAATAACTCAATTCCTAGAAGCCGTTCACATGTTTTGTAGAAGAGAAGGTCTTGGGATTCAGAGTGAAGTAATAACATCTTCATTGCATACTACGCCAGACAACTGAACTGCTTTTCACTTTTAATTATTTCCAAGGGCACCTCCAGATTGGCCTATCGCCAGAGAACGTGTCAGGAAAATTCTCACAATGAACCATTAGATTTAGGTTAAGTTTTCAGGAAAACTCCAATCCAGGAAACATCACAAAGATCAGTTTAGCAAACAGTGTCGCAAGCAGATGCTCAGCTTTCCTTAGACACAGTCTCACCAGGCAATCTAGTACCCAGGATCCCTAACACCTTAACAATAAAACTTACACAAAACACTTAAATAGGGCCAAGAGTGGCAGACATTATCCTGTTTAACACAATCCTTGTAGCAACTCTCTAAGATAGGCATCATATCCCAAGTTTAAACATAAGGAAACTGAAACTGAGAGACAACATTTTATCAAACATCACAAATCCAGAAAGTAGCAGAAGTGGACCCTGAGCTCAAGATCCTTGTCTGACATTCTCCACCCTCCTTCTGAGATCCTCCTTGCCATTGATTGACTTCTTCCTCAGAGCCACATTTAAACCTTCCTCACATTTAAACCACCATGTGATAAGTGGTAACATCGCCGCCATTTTATAGATGGGGAAACTGAGACTCAGAGAGGATACATGAGCTCCCTCCAGAAATAATAGCAAAGCTGGAATGAAAGCCAAGCCTAACTGCTTCCAAAGTCTACGTGATTTATCCTCATGGAAGATGGCCTCCCCGCCAGGAACTGGGCTCCACAACTGCTCATTCGCTGTACATGCAAAACTACTTTGTCAACTCACAAGATCTTTCTTTCTTTAAAACGGGGGTCAGATTTTTACAAGGCTGTAAACTCTCCAAGGCAACAAAAATCATACCTTGTTCATCTTTTGGTCCAAAGGACTCAAAACAATGCCGCATAATAGTAGTCAATTAAGCTGTGCTGAAATACTCGATTAACAGGCCTATGAAAACAGGCCTGTACCACCTTAAGCCCTAAATCACAATCTTCTACTAAAAAAGTTATCCTCCTCTGGGAATTAACAGAAAGAAATAATGAGTGAGTGAAGGAAGAATGGATGGATGAATGAATAAATGAAATAGTTTGTGGAACCCAAATTTTGGCTGGTGATTGAAGGGAAACTTACTTGAACGACAGAATAAACCATAATGGAAATGGAAATACTTTCATTCTCTATCCATTTATTTCAAAAGAAATCTAATCCCCTATTTGATAAAATAGAATGAGATGAAGAAATTAATTCTGGTTAAAAAATGTCTCTGGGGATTAAGGACTTGCTGTACTGAACCAATGATCAACAACGTCTTTTTGGCACACATCATTATTCTTATTTTCCAGATGAAGATCCACTTACGAACACACATCACCCCAGGAAGAAAACTCAAACCCTGCCTCAGTCCTGGTTTTATTCCCTGCGGGAAATCCATGGCACAAGCGTCAGCAGCACTTGCTCCACATAACCACACCCTCTCCTTTCTTCCTCGTCTTCCTTCCTTTTCTTCCTTTGGTCTTTCTCACTTTGCCTCTTGGGCATCAAGTACTTTAGAAAGGTGATCTGCAGAAATAAAACTCATTGTGCGAAGACTTCTAGGGAAACACAGTGGATGGAACAAGTATTCATCTCCACTTTTTCCTAAAGCCCTAGCAAAATGAAAGAAAAGGGATAAAAGTATACAAATGCATGTCAGAGAGAAGAGGAGGCAATTACAGTGGATGACAGATCACCATTTTTAAAGACAGAAAGCAGATGGACAAACAGTGACTGACATTTCAGGTTTCTCAACTTTAAGTGCCTTGAAGGGGTGGCCAATATTGCAGAACCCTGGGAAGCTGAAAATGAGAGCTATTAGATATCTCTAACCACCCCCGCCACACACACAGCCCTGGTGGAAGACTGAAGATTTACCCTGTGAAGAGGCTGAACCAGACATGCTGTGAACCAGGGACTACCAAGCACAGCTGAGTGAAGCATCTTACTAAAAGGGGAGAGAGAAGAGAAAGTCTGTATACTCAGCAAGGAGACCACCTGCTCCCATCCCCACTTGTTTCCCAGAAATGCTGGCTTCCAGGCTCCCTTTGCAGAAAGATCCAAAATCAAATGACGGAGAGAGAGGGAGGAAAGAGAACAAAGAGAGGAGAAAGAAAGGAGGGGAGGGAAAAGGAGAGGTGGGGAGGGGAGGGGAGGTGAGAGGAGGGGAGAGAATGTGGATGGTTCTGAAGGAGGAACCAGAGAAAATGGAGGGGAGAAGGAGGTCATCAATGCAATAATTTAAGAATATTGTCCAGAACTGAAGGGCATGAGATCCCATAATGAAAGGATGTACTTTGTGCTTTCTGTGTGTGGATAAAAAAACAAAAACAAAACATACACCATAGTACATCATCATGAAATTTCAGAACACCAGAGATAGAGAGAAGACCCTAAAATATTCCAGAAAGGGGTAAAAAACCCAGGCATAAAAAAAATGACTGGGAATCACAATGGCTTAAGTCTTCCCAATAACACTGGAAGATAGGAGATAATGGAACAGTATCTTCAAAATTCGGAGGGAAATCATTTACAACCTAGAATTCTGTAGCCGACCTTATTATTAGTTCAGAGTAAAGGCAGGATCAAGATGTTTTCAGATACACAAAGTCTAAAAGGATTTATGTCCATTGTACCTTTTCTCAGAAGGCAGCAGGAAAATTCGGCTCCACCAAAATTAGGGAGTAAACCAAGAAAGGGAAAACCAGGGATCCCAAACTCTGTTGATTTAATACAGGAGGGCGCTTAAAGAAAGACTGAGACTGACTACTGTCACAAGCCTAGAAACATCCAACGAAGAGAGGGGCAGGATTTTGGATGACTGCTGGATAGATGTCTCACATAAGGGGGAAAAAAAAAAAAAAGGAACTGACAGAAGACCTGATGTTTTTAACCATACTGAGAGCAACATTAGAGTTTGGTCAAAGTGTTTAGGAATAAACTATGATAGATATGATAGACACATAAGAAACTAAACAAACAAACAAAAAAGATGCAATTATCAATTCCAAAAGAAAACCCCAAAAGTTACATGAAAAATCAATGAAATTATTGTACACAATGTGGTATACTCATGATCAATATCATGGTTATAATAAAGTCAGCGCCGAAATTAATGTAACAAAAAACTGTGATGTAACTATGCTGGGGCCATAAATACTGATTTATAGATGAAATGACAGGATATGTGGGGATTGCTTCAAATATTCATCCCAGGGGAACGTGAGGGGCAGAAAGGTAGTGGTTATAGATAAACTAAGTTTGACCACAACTTAATAACTGTTGAAGCTAGATGATGAGCACATTGGGGTTCTTTTACTATTTCTCACTACTTTTTGTGTATAATTTTCCATAATAAAAAGTTTTTCAAAGTAATATTGGAAGGATAAAAAAGAGAAGGTGAGATGTTACGGAATATGAAGGAAGAGAAGGACGCATGGGGCGTGTGCGAATGTAAGAGAACTACATTCTAATCTTCTATGAAAATCAATAGATATTATCTATAACTAAAAAAAATCAAGAAATAGCAGTATAAGCATATCATTTTGCAATGTGGCAGAAAATGCCTGAAGAAACAGCTAACTCGTTCAAAGCAGCTGCTTCTAGAAACTGGGAGAACTTATCCAGGGAACTACTGTTTTGCACTCCAAGTCTTCTTTAAGTATTTGAATTTTAAAACTATGCACATTATTACTTTGATAAAAAATCAACATAGCAATTAAAAAACAGTTGTGCTACACTGTTTGAGTCCTGGGCTTTTTAAAATCTTTTTTAATGCAGTTCTTATATAGCTTTTTCAATAAGAAAACTATAAAGAGCTTTGTACTCTTTAAAAACTTTTATAAATTGAGGTTGTTGAGCTCATGGAGGCTGCTGACTTCCAAAACAGACCTGCACGTAGCCACAGTGTGACTTCTGGGCTTCTAGCAGCTCTAGCAGCTTCTCTAAGCCTTCCCTCACCCCACTGTACCCACCACAGGATGCTTCTCTCAAGTGAGTGACTTTGAGGTATCTATGTGAACATAATAAAAAGTATAATAAAATAAAATAATATTAGCAATGGAAATAAAAGTAGAGAATAAGAAACCACCATGCTTTCATCTCTCTTGGCTTGTATATGGCTCCTGGCCCCTGAAACCCTCTTAGAAATTAACTGTGAAAATCACTGAGCATGAATCCCTTACTCCAAACACGGCCCCTTCTGTGCGTTATCTACCCACCGTAAGGCACAGTGCAAAGTTCTCTCGCTTCAATGCCCACAGCTGTCATCCTTTTGGAAACTGTGACTCAGCAGTTTCAGAATAGGTTATGATAATTAGGTAGAGCTTACTTTAAAAGATTATGTCTAGTGTTGGAGACAGTATTGGAAATGGATACACTCACACACTGTTGATGTTGATGAGATTATAACTTGGCACAATCTTTCAGGAAGGTAATTGAACAATAAATAGAGGAAGCATTAAAAATGAATTTTTTTCCTTTCAGCAATTTCACTTTCAGATATTCATCCAAAGGAAATAATCAGTGATTTGCCCAAAGACTTAGCTAAAGAATGTTTATCATAGCACTGTTTAGAATAGTAGAAATACTGCAAACAACCTAAATACCCAAACATAGATCATAGGCACCCTTAGGTAAATTAAGTCACGTGGTCATTAAAATTATTCAGTAAAAAGATATTTAATGACATGGAAATATAGTCACCATATAGTCTTCAATGGGAAAAAAAGATTGTAGAATGGAATACACACTGTTCACAGTTTTTGTAAATATATGTGACTCTATAAGCAAAGAAATGAGCTACAAAGAATATACATCAAAAGTAATTGTCTGCAACTTAAAATTTTCCAGTAAATCTTCTTTTTGATATTTATACTCTGGTAAATGAACATATATCACATAAGAATGGAAAAAAAAGTAAAAAGTTATTTATTTTTAAAGCTGATTAAGCAAAGATATACAGGTGACTACCAAAGTACTAGCTTTTTTTTAAAACACATATATATTAATTTTTAAAAATAAGGAGAAGGAGGAAAAACAAAAATGATGGTTAAGCAGCAAGGTTGATTTTGGAGTATATTTTTTGGTCCAAACAATAATTCTCCAAAGTCAAGGAACACAGTCTTATCAGAGGTTTACCAATTTTTCTTGTCTTTCCAAAAATACCAAGTTTTGACATTGTTGATTCTCTTTATCCTATGTTTCTATTTCATTAATATCTTTTCCTATATGCATTATTTTCTTCCTTCTACTTTCTTATTTATTGTTCTTTTCTCCAACTTCTTGAGATTTTTCAACCTTTCTTTCTAAATTTTATTTGTATGCTTATCTTTAAGGTTATCAATTTCTCTCTATTCAATGCTTTAGCTGTAACATATAGTATTTTCTCATTCTGGTCAAAACGTTTTCTAATTTCTCTTGTGATTTCTTCTTTGATCTATTCTTTAGGAAAATATTGACTTTTTCCAGAATATCTAGGAATTTTCTAAGTAGTTTTTGTTACTAATTTCCACCTTAATTTCTCAGTGCTCTGAGGTATACTCTTCAGATTTTATTTTTTTTGGAAATTAAGACTTTGCTTTATGCCTTGCGTATGTTCATTTTTGGCAAATGTACAATGTGCACTGGAAGGAAATGTATATTTTACAGTTGTGTGCACTGTTCTATATACACTATATCAGTTAGGTCAAGTTGATTAATTTGTTCAAATATTCTACACCTCTGATTTTTTTTGTCCACTTATCTATCAATTACTGGAAAAGGTATGTTAAAATCTTCCATTGTGATCGTGGGTTTGTCTGCTTCTCCTTGCAGTTCTGTTAGTTTTTGCTATATATATTTTGAAACCATGTTATTAGGTATATATACATTTAGAAATAGTACTTGTTCCTGGTGGATCGACCCTTTTATCATTATGAAATGCCTCTCTCAGTAGTTCTTCTTGCCTTAAGATATAGCTATATTGGCTTTCTTTTGTTTAGTGTTTGTATGGTATTTCATTTTCAAAACTTTTACTTTCTTGAAAGCAACATATAGTTGAGTTTTGTTAGTCTGTTTTTTCCCTCTGATCATCTTTATCTTTTGATGGGAGGTTTTAATATTTTATATTTAATGGAATTACAGATATATTTATGTTTAAATCTTCCATCTTACTATTTGCTTTATATTTGTTCCTTTTTCTCCTCTTGCCTTATTTTGGATTTATCAGGAATTTTTATTATTCTCTTTGCCCCTTTAATTGATTGTTAGTTACGCATTCCTTAACTGTTCTTTTAGTTGATACTCTAGAGATTACAACATGCATCCTTGCCCTAGTAAAGTCTAATCTAAATTAGTATTTTCACTACTTCCTAGATCATGCAAGGACCTTAAGACTTTTTCTCTATTTAATCTCGTCCCAAACTATGTGCTATGTTTGTTGCGTATTTTAATTTTATATGTATTTTAAATTATTTTTTGAATAGTCTATAGTCATTTAGATTTACCCACTTATTTACTCTTTTTGTTGCTCTTCATTCCTTCCTGTATCTCTTAGCTTCCCTCGGGGATAATTTCTACTGACTGAAGAACACCCTTTAGTATTTGGTTTAGTGTAGATCTGCTGACAATAAATTCTCTCGGTTTTTGTTCGCCTATAAATGTCTTTTTTTCACCTTTATGTTTGAAGGACATTTTTGCTAGGTATAGAATTCTACATGGACAGTTGTTCTCCTTCACAACTTCGAAAATATCTTTCCATTCTTTTCTGGCTTTCATTGTCTCTACTGGAAAATCATCTTAGTAACTTGTTTCTCCTTTCACGATAACAAGTCTATTGTCTGGCTGGTTTTATGATTTTTCTCTTTGTCTTGGTTCTCAGTATTTATTCTAATGTTTCTTTTTGCCCTTTATCCTGTGTAGGGTTCAAAGTACTTGTTTGATGTCTCTCATTAGTTACTCACCAAAAGTTACTTTCCCTTTTCATCTCTCCTTTCCCTCTAGGACACCAGTTACGCTAATGCTGAACCTTTTCACAGATCTCATTTGTCTCTTACACTGTTTTCTGTATTTTGCTTTCTTTTTTGCTCTCTATGCTTCAGATTGAATATTTTCTTCTGCTTTATCTTCAGTTTACCACTTCACTCTTCAACTGTGTCAAATCTACTGTTAAAGCTATTCACTGAGTTCTTAATTTCAGTGTTGTATTTTTTTCATTATGTAATTTAATTATATAATTTGAGTGTTTTCTTAGTTTCCATTTATCTACTGCAATTCTCAGCCTTATCTTTTAATTCCTTGAACATATTAATCACAGTTGTTGTAAAGACCATGTCTGATAATTCCATTATTTGAGACCTTGGTGGGTCTTTTTCTATCATCTTTTTTTTTTTAGTTTTCAGTTACATCTTGTCTTGTCATACACCTGGCTATTTCTGCTTGAGTACAGAACATTTTACATTAAAAAAAAAATGGTAAAGATCATTGGAGGCTCTGGATGATGCTACCTTCCTCTAGAGATGAATAATTTTTCTTCTGGCAGGAAGCTGCTCTAAGGGCACCAGTAATTCCAAACCATCTTAATCCAACCAGGGACTAACCTGATTCACAGGTCAGCTTCAGTCTGTCTGGGATTAGTCTATTTCCTGCTCACTCGTACTTCTGTGGTATAGCTCCTCAAGTTCTCAAATGGAAGCCTGGGATATTTAGCATCCCCCCTCCCAAGGAGGCCCTAGTCCCATTTTGATCCTCCATCAGCTCCATGATTGTATTACAAGCTGTGCTCAGCTGTGTAGCCCCTCAACCACTGCTTTCAGACTCTTCCTCTCCTGGATCTTGGTCTTATAATTTCTTACTATCTTAATAGCTCTCCTACATCTTTAAACGAAAGGTTTTTCATATTTTGTCCATATTTTCTAGTCATTTTTAGTGGAAAAGTTGACTTAAAATAACAGTGTACCATTGCCAAAAGAGAACTCCCCCACCTAACAAGCTTTTCAAATGAAATCCCAAATAAATGGTTTTTTCCCAGAACCCACTTCAATTCAGCCATGGACCACGCTCAGTTAAAATAAGGGTAAAAAGAATAGTTTCCATACTCTAGTGGTAATAAACCAAAAATCAACTTCCATGAGAGTAGAATTTCTTCCAAGAAAATCAGAAAGATCGCCCAGCACATCACCCAGTGTTTTATCTGTGGCTCTGATTTGTGACCTTTCTAAAAGCCATTTCCTCTCTCAAAAGAAAAAAAAAGTCTAAATATCATTTTTCTTCTCGCTAGTAGCTTAGGTCATTACAAAATCTGAGAACTGGAGATGACTTTTAAGGTCTTCTAGCTCAACACTATCAATTTAAAAATCAGGAAAGTGAGGCTCAGAGAGGTGACGTAATTTGCTCATGGTCATACCACAAATTCCTGAAAGTGCTAGAAAACTAATCCAGTTCACACTGAGGGCATCTGCACTAGATACTTAAAATGAAAGCATGACTTCAAGAAAAAGTCTATTAAATAATAAATAAAATGGAACATAACCAGTCACAATCTCTGGACCTAATATAGATCCTTACAGACAAACCAAGGACAAAAGAGAGACAATTAATAATTTGAACATGATTGAATATCTGAGGTTATTAAGGAACAATTAACTATTTTGTTAGGTGTGATAATGTTATTTTGGTTATGTTTTTTAGAGAGTCACTATCATTTATACATACGTATTAAATATTTATTGGTGAAATTGTGCAATTAGAATTTACTTCAAAATAATACAAGATGGGAAGAAGTAGGTGAGTGTATAGATTAAATAACTTGGCCGTGAATTGACAGATGGTGATAATACATAGGTGTTCATTACACTATTCTTTTGTATTTGTTTGAAATTTTCCACAATAAAAAGTAAAAACAAAACAAAAAAGGAAGTCAAAAGTTCATCTCAGGTATTTTTTTCTAATCAAAGTAAAAGCTGCCAAAGGGGCTGGGGTTAAATCCAGCTGTAACAATACAGTTCAACAAATACCTCCAGATAAGAAATCTCAGCCAACAGCACAAATGCTTTAAGTAATAACTTCTCTCAACTAGGTAAGCTAAGCAAGAGGCAAGAGGATACATTATTTGGTATAATTCAACCTCTTTTGTTATATCTCATTACAAAAATACTGATAATATTGTTCCCAGAATCTTTATTTAACTTCAGCTTTATTGAGATATAATTGACAAATGAAATTGTAAGATATTTAAGGTGTACATCGTGGTGATTTGATACGCATATACCTTGTGAAAGGGTTCCCACCATACATCCATCACCTCACATATTTTTTTTTGTGAGAACATTTAAGTTCTACTCTTTTAGGAAATTTATATTGCGTAATACAGTATTATTATCAACTTTAATCTTTTTTAAATCTAAAAGAAATTATTTTATTTATGCTAATGCAGCATTCAGTGCTTAGCACATTCTTAATATTCTATAACCCAGACTCTTCCTCACTAGCAAAGCATCCCACTGTGGAATGTTGGCTATATTTGGGATATTTCGGAATCCAAATAAGACTTATTAGAGAGAAGAGGATAAAGTGGTGGAAGTAAGAGCTGGTGGAAATAAAAAGCAGTACCAAAGATAAAAACCAACTGATGCTGTCCCTAGTCTCCTACAAATTGCTTTTTTAATCCCTAAATTTATCTAAAAAGTCATAACTTGGGGGAGGGGACCCCAAATATAAGGAAGCAGAAACCTTTGGAAAACGATTTCATCATACACCCTATTAAATTTTCCCTCTCAATAGTCTGCTAAGTGTTCATTTTTGGTTATGCACTAATTTCTTTCTTTATCCCCTGCATGCTTGCTGTCACACCCCAAGGCCCTGCTCTTCAGTCCATGGGGCCAATATGTGCTTGCCTCCCTGCTTGTCTGAGGCGGGCACTGCGCTAGCCTCTCCAGTGACTGCCTGCAGAGGGCAGCATATTATTTTGCCACCTGGGGTGGGGAGATGACACCTTCAAAGAACACTGCAGGACTTTCTCAAACTAGGCAAGTCCATGAGCCCCAAGTTATGAACACTCAGTGAGCTAGATCATTTTAATTTAAACACATAGAAGTGCAGACCTGCATGTGGGTGTGCACGTGCATGCATGCACACACACATGGTAGTTGCTTATAAATCCCAGGTACCAGAGAGATCCTCAGCATTCAGTCAGTGTTTACTTATTTAAGACCAAGAAAGATCGAACTTATTTTTTCAATTATTAACTCCAGTTCAACAGCAACTTAAGTAATATCAGCTAACACTTATCAAATGCTTACTCTGATATGATGTAGGCAGCCACTGTGCTAAGTCCACGATCTCACATTACCTCATGCACATTCATTTTCTCATGCACATATTTATCTCATTTAATTCTCAGAACAACCTTAGGAGACAAGTACTAAAAATATACCATATCATAGCAGGAGAAACTGAGGCTCAGAGTCACTCATCTGGGGACACACAGTGGTGACAGGCAATTATTATATAATAGTTGTGATCTTCTTATCAAGGCTGAAAAACCAATCTGATTATGAAAACAAGGCAGCAAGAGCATACAGTTAAAAGAAATGGCATAACCTTTTGGAGGTATTCCTCTACACACATCCCAGATGAAAATCTGAGCTTATCTGTAATACTGCTGACCCCTGGCTTACTTCTCCGTGACCTTCTGACCACATCCTCACCAGATATTGGCATGGGGCCCTCTAGAAACAAAACAACTCAGTTCTTGGCCTTGGAGCCAAGCTGCTCTCTATGGCCATCTTTATCTTTAACGGCTAAACTCTACATTTTAACAAAATAAAAACATGGACCAAGTGGTGTTTATTAGATGCAACGATCACTATGGCTCCTCAAAATGAGAGCAGCTGAAGGCTAAGTGATGGGCAGTTTGGCACCAGAGCCTCCGAGGAAACTGGAACTGAGGCTCTCGGCAGGCAAGGGACTGGAGGTAGAACAGCCCCTCAGCCTGAGACCAAGTACAGAAGAACGGCCAAGTGCTTGGTGGGGGAGCCCAGGGTTGGAAGCTCCCACCTTAGATTCAACCAGTGCACACTGGGTACACATGGCCACAAATGACAACCAGACCTACTGGCCTCTTAACCACTACCAAAAAATACTATTCATCCGGCCTTCTCTACGTGTCATTGCACCAAGCATTTTATACAATTACCTATATTAATTCTTAAAACAACCTGGTGAGGCTTGTGTGATTATCACTATTTAACAGATAAGAATCTGCGAGCAAAGAGAGCCTTAGTAAGGTGCCCAAAATGACATGGAGACCAGATTAAAACCCAGTTCAACCTAACTCCAATGCACATGCTATTAATCACTACTCACACCGCCCCACACGCCCCAAAATCCAGATCTGAAGCTCATCTCTCCTTCAGAGAGTGAGTGAAGAGATCCTGCCAGTGCCACCACGACACACACCAGACGTGGGCCTCTGTCCCTTTGGGCTCAATCCAGCCTCCCAGACAGGACCTGAAGTTCCCTTGTGAATCATCTCCATTTCTAAGAGAAGATACTGTTATCGTCCATAGATTAATAATCTTAAATAGAAGAGAACGTCATCTCTATGGAATAAAAGCAGAATTAACATAATTAACATGTTGATTAAAAAACTGTAAAATAAAAAATCTATATTATTCAACAAGGAAAGCTGCACAGACATTCTCTCTTCCATTCTTTATGCTTGAGAGGAGAAAAATACACATATATATTTATATATGTACAGAAACACACATACATAATTAAAGAAGTTACTTTACTTAGCATTTAATTAGTAAGAATCAGTGATTCAAATAATTCCCCAGAACCAAGAGGGCCTACAGAGGGCCTTTGGACATTTTGCTGTGGCCACGGAAGTGAGGCCATTAGACTGTCAGAGGCTTCACAGCTTTTCTCTAGCTGGAAAAAAAAAATGAACCAAAGGACTATAAAAGCCACTTAAGTATAGTCCAGCCCTGTCTAGGTTCAGAGAAATCCCAGCCAGGCGGGTGACATGAGAGGCTGCCTAGGGCAGGGTTTTGAGAAGTGACAGTAAGTCTAGCTCCTCTGGAAAGTTGTTCTTGCTGGGAAAGGCATTTTTCTTCCGTATGGTGCAGTGCGGGTGGCCTCAAGCCTCGTGTGTGCTGGCGCCCACTCCTGTGAAGCCCTTTCCACTGGACTGCTGGCTTCTCGTGGGGTCCCATTCATCCCCGGGCCCCCAGCACCTAGCACAGTGCTGACACACAGAAGTATGCAAAAAACAGCTCCCGAACAAAGAATTAAACAAATGGGGTGGGAAGCTGCTACAGACTGAACGTTTGCGTCCCCTCCAAAATTCATACATTGAAACCTAATGCCTGATGTGATGGCGTTAGGAAGTGGAGTCTTCGGGAGGTGATTAGGTGAAGCGGGCAGAGCCCTCAAGAACGGGATTAGTGCCCTTATAAAAGAGGCCTCAGAGAGATCACTGGCCCCTTCCTCCATGTGAGAGCACAGCGAGAAGATGTTGGTCTATGAACTAGGAAGTGAGTCTCGCCAGTCACCAAATTTGCCAGCACCTTGATCTTGGGCTTCCCAGCCTCTAGAACTGTGAGAAATAAATTCCTGTTGTTTATAAGCTAGCCAGTCTGTGGTATTCTGTTATAGCAGCCTGAACAGACTACAACAGAGGCCACACTTGGAAGAGCTGTTCAGCGACACCCTCTCCCTTGCCCTTCCCTTTCAACATAACAGCTCTGGAAGAGCCGCGGGAACTCTGCCCATGGCACACAGGGAGGGGCAGGACAGCAGCGTGACACATCAAGACTTGGGTGCCCTGAACTACTATTCCAGCTCAAATGTTTACTCACCCTTCGTTAGCTGTGTGGCCTTCAACAAGTCACATAATTTCTTTGAGCCTCTTCCTCATCCAAGAACTGAAGAGATTAGGCTGGGTGCTGTCTGAAGTTGCTTCTAGCTCTAAGTGCTATATACTTCCCGTAAAATCAGTCTCAGCACAGTGCCTCCCTTGGGCTCCTCCAGCTCTTCATTAAAAGAACACATCGTTGTTGATCCTCATTACTCATGGATTCCATATTCACAAATTCATCTACTGGCTAAAATTTATTTGTAACCCCCAAATCAATACTTACTGAGCTCTCATGGTCATTTGAGGACATGCACAGAGTGGCAAAAAATTTGAGTCACCTGACATTTCCAGCTCAGGTCAAATAAAGTGACTCGTTTCTTGTTTCAGCTCCCATACTATAAACAAGTATCCTTTTTGGCAGTGTATTTAGTGCCAATGATGCGGGGTCGGTGAGCCGAGGAGGCGAAGAAAGATTTCTTAGACTCTCAAGATCTGGCAGTAGTGCTCTTTTATTTAGAGAATAGTGTGGAATAGCATGGGGACAGGACCCATGGGCAGTCAGAGCTCCTGCTGCTGCCGCTTCTGCTGCCCCCGCTGGCATGGGGACAGAGCCCATGGGCAGGCAGAGCTGGTGCGTGGGGACAGGACCCATGGGCAGTCAGAGCTCCTGCTGCTGCCGCTTCTGCTGCCCCCGCTGGCATGGGGACAGAACCCAGGGGCAGGCAGAGCCGCTGCTGCTGCCCCCGCTGGCATGGGGACAGGACCCACGGGCAGGCAGAGCTGGTGAGTGGGGACAGGACCCACAAGCAGTCAGAGCTCCTGCTGCTGCTGCTGCTGCTCCGAGTTGAGGGTTAGTACTAAATTTAAGGCATAGGTATGTGAGTCATCTCTTTACAAGACAAAGAATATGTAAAAAAGTTAAAATGGTATCAGTGCCCGTTTGGTGTTTGGTCTGGCCATTTGGCGGTCCCACAACTTTTAGATAAGAATCAAACCGGATGGAGTAAATGGCAGAAGTCACCGCTTGAATTTTATCCTCGGCTAAAGACAAAGGAGGATTTGTAGGGGGGAGGGTCAGTTACATGAGGTTGCCAGACAGTAACCAACTTAAGTTCTTGCCTCTGGCATTGACCAAGAGCTTCTAGAGATAAGACCATCCCCCCTTCTTCCTGGCACAGAGAGGGAGGCATCTTCACAGATAGAGGTTTCCCTTAGAAATGTAAATGTTTCCCAACAAAGGGGCAAACAAATTCCACTCCTTGGAGCCTGAATCTCATCTGTAGTTTTAAAACTAACCAGCCTAAAAATCCTCATCATAAGCCATTTTAAAATTAAGCAGCCTAAAAATCCTCATCACCACGTTTTTCACATTTTTACAATTTTTTGTTGGTGATTTTGCTGTGTAAAAGGGCCCCCAGTGTGGTGCTGAAGTGCTGTCTAGTGTTCCTAAGCACAAGAAGATTGTGATGTGAGAGAAAATATGTGTATTAGAGAAGCTTTGTTAAGGCATGAGTTATAGCGCTGTTGGCCATGAGCTCAATGCTAATGAATCAACAATATATATGAAATAAGGTGTCTTTAAACAGAAACACACATAAAGCAAAGTCATGCTTTGATCAGTTGATGAAAATGTGCTCAGAGGCTCACAGGAGCCCTACCCTGTGAGTCCCCCAGGAGCAATGGTTCAGTGTTCATGGCAACTTTATAGAATGTAACTATTGCAAATAATGAGAATTGGCTGTATACCCTCTGTCTGGACTTCCATATTCAGTTGTGTAGAAACATAAATGGCATCCCCTAGAGTTGCTCAGTGCACAACCTGCCCAGTCATATGTACCAGAACTGCTCTTGAGATATGATCTAGTTAGAATGGACACTACCGAGAAAACTAAAATTGAAACTTCTATCCTTACCAGACCCAAAATAATAAACCCTTCTAAAACCTTTAGTCTGTGCTCATGATGAAATTACTGCACAAGACCTGGGCTCCTGACATGGGTATACCCATCTGCGAATCTGGGTGTCTCCTGGAACACCTTTCCTCCATCCCTCTTATGCTTATATAAGTATTCTGAATTTTGCAAGAAACAACCCAAATGTTTCCAAGCTTCTTCCTCAGATCAGTTTGTAACTGTCATTAATAAATGCAGATGGTGCCCCCATGAGAAAGTTCTCCACGAATCCACTGCAGAAACACAGGACAGTAACAATAAACAATTCATGCATGCACCTGAAACCTCTATTAGGAGGCTAGACGGGGCAATTTTTTGGAAGGAGAGGGAACACAAGAGCAGAAAAAGGGAAAATGAAAGGAGAAAATAAAGGAAGAAAGAGAAGGGAGAGCAAGAATGAAAGAGAAAGACTGCCTATAAAAGCAAGAGTTTTAGAAATAAATGCTACTTGAGAAAAGCCTCAGCAAGGCGGGACTTTGTTTGCAAATTTGTTTCCATTTGCAAGTTGGAGGGAAGTTTCTGGTTTTCATTTTTACTATGTCTCAAAAATATAGTCAGCCCAATCACATCACTCATGGTATCACAATGTCATACAATTAAACCCTGTCAGAATACAATTGTCCTTTGAGGCTATCAAAATTAGGATTAAAAGAAAGATCATTCTCCTTAGTTCTGAACCCAGACGTGAGGGCTCAAAGCCCACCCACACCACTTAGCTAAATGGCTGTCAGTAAGCGGTTTAACTTTCAAACTTTAGATTCCTCGTTTGTAAAAAGGGCATAATCACAGCCCCACTACATAAGGTTGTTTTGAAACTTAAATGAACTAATACATATAAAGTATCTATTATCATATCTAGGATATGAAAACATGTCATTTATTAATATAACTGATAAATCGCATGCAGATCTAGGTCAGATGGGGCTTTACATCAGTATGTAAAACCACAGCACTGAACGCATCTCCCGGCGACACCTCGGGAGTCATCTATCTATCATGAAACGAGTGACTCAGGTAGCAGCAAGGAGAGAGAACAGCAATTTTCTTTCGAGTTTCTCACTTCCCACTTTTCTTCTCTCACTGCTAAGTAACGGATCAACGACTTCCCAGAGTCCAAAACTAATCCTCCAAGTAAAATGATGCGACTATAGGCCCAGCATTTGGAAGCCACAGTGACATCCCACTGACATGAAAGGAGGCACAAGTGACAGGTAAATAAACTTGAGAAAACGGGTAGCAGACGAAGGGAAAAACCTCTAGGACCAAACTCTCCACCATGAGCAGCTAAGAAGAGGAGAAATAAAGAATTCTGAGACCCAAAGAAAGGGATGCTAGTCCTAATGCATCCTCCAGCTCTCAAGAGCTCAGAATACATATCACAACACAGACCTACCATGATGGTATAGTCTTGTTAGTCATGTTCTGCAGGAACCTCTCAAATAGCCCTCACTGCGCAAACACCTGTAAGAGAATCTTGACTTTGAAATAATTATTCTGAGAAAAGGAATATGAAACGCATCATTAAAAAACAAAGAAAAAAAACCCAAATACTGGCATCAGCACATCAGAGAACATGCCCTCCCGGAGGCACAGTTCAGGAATCTTCCAGGTCAAGTATGGAAAATGTATGCGCATGATGAACGAGGCTAAAAAGAAAAGGAAAGAGGCCAACATAGGGCTAAAGGTCTAAAGACACATTGTGTTTCCGTTGTCATCACTGATCAAGTGAGTCACTTAATTTTGCTCTTTCTTTCTCCATTTAGAAGATAATGAAATCGTGAGCCTTGAAAGGATCTTTTGGGTCATCTAATCCAAACTTCTAACATGATTGTGAATCCTCAGAATATACGTGTGGTTTTAAGCAGGGTGAGAGAGTTGAGATGGCATATAAGAGTGGTCCATGAACACATAAACTGGGTGTGCAAAGCCCAATTTCACTTCCTCCCTCCATCTTGGGCCTTACCAGGATCTTTGTCAACTGACACCTCGTCTACTCTCAGCCTATCAGCCTATCTATCACTGGCATCTCTCCAACCCCACTGTGGACCCCACTGTGGACTTCAGTAACATTCCTGCCAACACCCTTACCTTCCTCATCCTCATATCTTGTCACTAACCCCCCACAAGCCACTAACTGTGGATCGAACCCAAAATCTGATCTCTTAAGGCTGCTGTACACAACTACACAAACCTCACATACCCCTACAATAGACTCCACTTCAAACCTATGATTTCACACTGCAGCTGGACCCTTGACCAGGTCACAGATCCTTTTACTTGTCCTTGGTCTGCTCCCTGTGTCTGAGTCCAACCCACAAGCAGGAACCGTGAGGGCTGGCTGTTCAAAGTTGGGAAAGAAGAGAAGGTTTTGAGGACTGGATCCTGCCATCAATTTCTTACCCAGAAATCTATTTGCAAAATTGCTGAGTTGTGGAAAGATAAAAGCTAGAGTTAGGAAGTAGAGTTGAAGCTAAAGAGGCAGAGAAGCTGATTACGTCTATCTGGAGGGGTTTAGGTTACTTCTAAATAGAGGTTAGGGCTGAGAAGTGAGAAATCAAGGAGTTACAGAGAACAAAGTGAGATGTAAGGCCAGCAGACAGCTCCAAGTCTAAACTTGCAAACGTGACCATCGGGCAGGACCATTCCTCTATGAAGGCCCCCCAGCATCTGCCGTGGATCAGCCAAACCAAGCTAGAATCCGTCTCATTCCACTCAGTGACTGCCCAACTTCAACCCTTTGTCTTTACATCTTTACAAGCCCTTTGTCATCATATGTAAACCACCCCAGTTACATCAAACCACTCTCCCACCCAATGCCCACAAACCAGTCTGAACCTACTGCCATCCCTTCTTCTTTCTAGCTTCTCAGTAGAAGAGACATAACTCTTTCTGTCCCAGGCAGTCCCTCTCCGTCTACTCTCTACCTATCCCCTTCCGTCTCCTCAATTACCTACATGAATCTACAACTGCTCCTCTCTCCTGCATCTCCAGACACTCCTTTTCCTCTAGTTGTCTCCTTACCTTAGCCCAAAAAGGTGCTTACAATTCTGCACTATTTAAATTGAGATCACTCACGCATTCATTCCACACACACTAGCTATGGGCCTCGTAAGAGTACTGCATCGCCGACCTGAAAGCTCTGACTCCCCAGATTCAGAACGGTGGCCGGGGCTATTGCTTACACTGCCAGAGATACTTTTTTTGTTTTATTTTGTTTTAAGAAAGAGCACATTATGGACCCCCAAAGACTTCATTTCTTGTCTAAACACTAAACTAACTGAAATAGGAACGGGGACGTTTTGGAGCCAAATCTGAAGTGAAATTCAAAAACAATTGGCTGCCCCTTCTGACTCCCTACACTCTCTTAGGAGGGGCCCTGGTCTGCATAAGGACACCTAATGGTAGAAGACCTGGTAACAAACCACAGAGAAACACGAAGCAGCACTGACAGGGCACCACCCTCACAGATCCAAACCACATACAATAAGGGGAAGCAAAGGGATTTTACAAGCTAAGTTTGGGACCACACTGAAATAATACGGAGCTTTAATAGCCTGGTTAGTGAGTTCATTTAATAAAACAAACTATCCCCACGGACGTGGTCCCACGTACCTATTTATCAGCAACTACTTAAATCCATGCCGAAGTTATTACATAGTCCTTGATTTACTCTAGTTCATGCTGGCAAAACAACTTACGTTTTCCCACGCTTGTAGGATACATGCCTGAATAAGCGATTAATAGTTAACTTTTTTTTCGCACTTGAATCTATCCTACTAGTCACTTAATACCACGGGACTAGACGGCATGATGCTCACACGCTCCAATGTTCTGTGCACCACAGTAGATTTCAACCTGGTAAAGCAGCTCAGAGGTAAACACGCTTTCCTAACACTAACATATCATCTTCTTCTCCAAGTGGCACAAATTGAGGTTTCAAGAACATTGAGCAGTTTTGGCTTCTGCCTACACTGCTTTTATTATCAAGACTTAGCACAGACATTTTTAACACAACAGTCATTTCTCCCAGCAGACAACATAATTCCTCTATAATCATAAAGACGCAAACAAGTTCCTCACTTTAAATCAAAAGGAACAGTATAATAATTCTATAGTTATGGGCCAGGAACGGCAAGGGATGGAATAAAGAAAAACAGTCTGGATGGGGTGAAGCAGCCTCAAGGAAAGCTGAGCTGAGAGGAAAAGCCTAACATAGCTGAGCCTGGCTTGATCAAATAGATCGAGTCAAGAAGAAGTTTTCTATAAATTTAAACCTCTACACCAAATCTTATATGACTATATATCAGTATCAGAATTTTAGTACTAGAAAGAATTATTCCTCTGAAAAATGTTTCCACCCAAGGCCCAATGAAAGTACATGAGAAAGTAGCAAATCTTCAAAAATATGCATACCTTAAGAAAAAACGTAACTTTTAGTTCATGTGTTAATAATACCCGAAAGAAGTTAGAAAATATCAGAACCAGAAACTTGGTTTATTTGGTACAATAGCTTCATGGGGAGCAGAAATAATGGCTATTAACACCAAATCCTCTGGCAAACTCTCCCCGGAAGCTATAAGCCGCCCGAGGATAGGGCCACGTCCGTCTTCAGAGCCTCATTGCCTGGACCCTGGGGACACACTCAGTAACTGTCTACAAATGGATGGGGTTAATGAATGACTGGAATTCAGTTAAACAGGCTTTTGAGATTGGTTACAACTTTCAGGATTTCAACTTTCTGAGACAGAAGAATGGGAAGTAAAGCTAAGGTTTGAACCAAAATGATTCTGGAGACTGTGAAGCCCAAAAGGTGTATAAGTACTGGTTTGGCTGGTCTCAATGAATATCATTATTGCTAGCAATAAGTATGCAGCCCTGAGTTTGTAATCAGTGCTATTAAAGCTATTAAACACACAAAATCTAGTCGATATATTCCTCTATACAGTTCCTATATTCTTGCCATCTACCCTAAACTTACACCTGAAGCTTAATATTATCATTCCAGGTCAGAATTTATTGAGCATCTTGTATGTGCCAAACACCATGCTAGATTTGGGGTACATAATGACAAGAAAATTGGTGACTGTCAATAAGGATCTTATAAGTCTGGAAGGGGTGACAGAAACATAAACAAAGACAAAAAACAAGCCACAAAAGCTCTCTGTGCAGTCACAGGGGTATGTATAAGAGAAAGAAGTAGAGCGAGAAGGGATTAATGCTACGTTTTGGGCTGAGGGAAAGTATCATAAGGAGAGGAGCCTGGGCAGAGGTTTGTTTGAAAGATCAGTTGGAGCCGCCAGTCAGACAAGGTATGGAAGAGCAGGCCAGGAATCCAGTAAGGAGCATCATGGGCAGAGACACGGAAATGAGAAGCAGCTTCATGTTTGGGGGAATCGATGAGTAGGTGTCACATTGGAAAATGAGAGAGAAAAAGAGTGGAAGGTGAAGAGTTGAGAGTTGAGGAGAAACTAGATCAGAACGGGTCCTTGCAACCAAGCTAAAGAATTTGGACCACATCCTAAGATCAACGAGGGACCACTGACAGTTTCAGCCAGGGAAGGTGAGGAGGTCAACTTTAGAAAGATTACACTGACTTGAAAACATCCTTGATTACCCCAGGCTAATCAACTTTCCTCCTCCCAACTCTGGGACTATTTATTCCATCACTCAAGCTGCCACTGAGCCATCTTTGACTCAAGTGTATGTAAGTCTTAATTCCCTAATTTATCTTTACATACCAGGAGGCCATGCACCATTTCTCAGATTGTTTCTTTATTTCCCATGGATTTACTACAATATTCTCCATTCGGCATCTGCATCCAAGACCTCTCACTTCAAGTCTAGACCCTAATGCAATTGCCTAATCAACATCTTCCCTTGGCTTTTTCACAGATATCTCAAAGTAAGTTTGTCCAAAACTTACTTCATCATCCTTCCTCTAAACCCAATCCTCCCCCTATGTTTCCTCTCAGTGAATGGTATCACTATTCGCCCAGTTGGCCTGAGCCCAGAAACCTGGAAGTCATCTTTGATTCCTCTTCAATTACCAAGTCTTACTGACCTTACTTCCTAAATCTCTCTTAAATCCCTACTCCTCTCCATCCCAGTGCTAACACCCTGGTCAATGCCACCATCATTCACTCTTGCCTCATCCAATCTAGTCTCCAAGCCATAGCCAGAACACTGATATCTTTATGAAACTGCAATTCTGATCACATCTCTCTCTAGTTCAAAACCCTACAATAATTCCTATTGCCTTAAGATAAAGTCCAAACCCCTTAAAAGGGCTTCCAACTCTTCACTAGCGAGCCCAGGATTATCTCTTTAACCTCATCTCTCACCACTCCCCTCCTCCCACTCCACATTCAGGCCATTCTGAAATTTTTTTAGTTCTCCAATATGCTATTCTCACTCTCTCTCTTTCTCAAAGCCTTCCAGTATATTGTTACCCCCGCCTGAAACATAGCTCATTCTTACCCATTGTCTTTAATAACTGTCTAATCACATTTCTATCAAAACTCTTGGTTCCATGAATACATGATCACATCTGTCCATTCACTGTATCCTAGTGCCTAGTACAATGCTGGGCACATACTAGGAGCTTAATAAATACTTTCTGAATTAATGAATAAATAAATATTTGGGTTCATTCTGAGGGACTTTTAATTATCCTCAGGCTACAATTTCAAGATTCCATTAATTTGCTTGTAATTGGAACAAAAGCTCTGACTAATACAAAACAAATGTCTTCTACAGGGCTACACACACACACACAGGAAGTTGGTGAATGGTACTCTATGTCAATAACACTTTCCGCCTTTACCCTCTTATTTATTCATTGTTCCATGATCTGTGATTAGACAGGTGATATGATTAAAAATATGAATTAATACTGAAATTGTTCACTGTGGCAGATTCAAAAATAAAGCAAAGAATAGAATGAGATTTGAGGAAGGGAAAGTGGGCTGCTCTAGCACAGGGCAGATAGATAAAACCAAGAATTTTCAATACAAAGAGTATCGAGAATTTCTTGTATCATATACCCCTGTTGCGCTGCTGAGGCAAGTGCTATAAACAGATACAGTCCTTGTCCTTTATGGATCTAGACTCTAGATTCTAGAGTCTAAGATAGAAAACACATGGCCAGGCCACATCAACATCTTTAACTTTTGACATCCCAAGGCTCATCATCCAAGAGCTGTTCATATTCCATCTGCCATAGGTGGCTATTCGGAATGAAATCTACCACATGTGCTATGACACAAAGATGAACAGCCAAGTCTACTATGCTGCTTTAAACAGGCACAACATAGCTAATTCATTGCAAAACATACACAGTCTGGTCTGAAACAGAGCTCAAGCATAACCAAAGAAGTCTTTGTTTATACAATAAATCTGAAGAGTGGCAGAGAGTCTGATAAAACACTGCTTGCCTACTATCCAGCAAGGGGATAAATCTCCCAGGCCATGCTTGCTAATCCCTACACTATATTAAGTGCTTTCACATGATGCACCAAGAGGCACATGGGCACAGTATGCTTGATTACATTACTTGTTGACTAGGGCCTGCAGACTCATCAAAGGAAAGACTGGAGGCCAGCACTGTGCCAAAGCCCCTCACCCTAACCAGGGTTCCCACTCTGTTAGAGGCCCCAGAATGCTCCCAAGAGGTAAGGAGCTTGCTTTAAGAAATTTAAATCTCAGCAAGGATGGAGCGTCTACAATCCTGTTGAAAGGAACTTATTTTACTTTATCCTATCCTACTGAGCAGGAGTCCTAACCAGGCCTCTTCCTACCCTTGAAATTATATGAAAATTTGTACGTGTGGCTATTGCTCCAAGGAGAAAGTTCATACCAGGCTGCACCACTGGATCACTCAGGTTCCAGAGAAGGCATATTTGGCGGCAAGACTGGCTGAGAGGTTTCTGAAGACACCTGGTGGCCCAGAAAAGGAAAGCACCAAAGCATCCAAGGACTGTACTATCTAAGGATCCCCGGCTGTCTTCCTGTATGTCTTCCTTGATTTGTGTTGGGATTAAGAAGCCACATTTCAATTTCCACGAAGTAGCAAAGGCCATCAAGCCAACACCAGAACCACCATCAATCCTTCCATCGCGTCTGTATCATAGCTGTAGATTTGATCTAAACCTAGGTTCTGACCTCACTTGTAGCACGACTTTAATTCAGTTGAGACTACGTCAGAGAAAGCCTAGGAACTGGGCCTAAGTGTCCTAAGGTTCAAAGACTTAGAGGCCCTGAATCATTCTGGAATAGACCCCTAAAGTCAGCAACCCACATGAGTACACTCAATCCTGCACCAAAATAATCCTGACTTTAACCTTGAGGTCAGACATGGTACTGAATGGCCTCCTCCTGAACAAGAGCGGCTGAGGCTGCAGCTCTGCGCACATATCCCTTCTCCCCTGGAACCAGGCCGGCCTGGACCCCAACGAAGAACAAATCAGAGCTAACGGGGGCTTCTCCTCTTTCCGCCATTTCACCACGAGACCAATATTCCCACCCAGAGGACTGATGGGAATGAGAGAAACATGAAAGATATTTTGATAATCTTAGAAATAAGCCTTACTGAGAATACATAGAACTTCTTGGACAACTCTAAATTAAACCTTAGAGACAAACCCACATATGGAACAGTCCCATATGCTCACGCAGGCAAAGATGATTCTTGCCGTGCTGCCACCATTCCATAGGAGACAGTTATTTTGTCATTTGAAATCACATAAAGTTCATTATTGCTGTTGTTTTATTATTTATAAGGAAACTTACTTGTTCAGATTTAAGGTATTTGTCATATATATTGATCATAAAAAAATCAGTGTACATTTTAAAGAAACCAAACATACTGTCAACTCTAAAATGAGCAGAATATAAGAAATTCATCAACATATTTATTCTTTGTTCAATTGTGTTATAGGCAACAAATAGTTAAGGGTCTGAGATACACCTATTTATAACTTTTAAAAATTCTCCCCATTGATCTGATCAAGGCAAAATGACAAAGAGCAAACAGAAAAAAGATGTATTTTACAAATTTGTTTTACTTCAGTAGACAAGCAGGACAAACAGACAAGATACGCTCTTCCTCTCTCCTCAATGCGGGAATATGAGCTGCTTTGGGAGAGCCTAATCTGAACCACCCAACTACAACACTAGCTGTCAGTCAAGGGGTTTTGCTTGTTTTTGCTCCCTGATAGTGATGTTCTTGAAATTGGAGTTTCTCATACGTTGGTCCATGGACCAGTCATTAAATCACCTGGGAAACTTGTTAAAAGTAAAGACTCAGGACCCTCCCCTTGTCCCACTGAATCAGCATCCTCAGAACTGAGTTCGGTGTCTGTGTTTTTAATAAATACCCTAACCGACTATAACACAAAGTCAGGTTCAGGAATTACTATTTTAAAAAGTCTGATCTGAACTTGCTGACATAGTTTTAAGGAACTGTTAGAAATATAATAAAAGTATTAAAGGAAAGAAATATTGATTGAGTATAGCCATTTGATGGCTTTGGTTCGGCCATTTCCTAACTGCATTAACTAAGAAACAAGTAGCCATGCAAAGAATATATTTGGTAAGGACAATTACATATTATTCTTCCTGTAGTACTTTCATAAGCCATTTCTGGAGAACAAAATACTAATGATTTGAGTCTTAATTATCTGCATAGGATGTTAATGTTTTCAAAGCCCATTCACAAGCCAGAGGCCTGAAGAAGTAGCTGTCAGAAAAGAGAGTCAACTAACAGAAAATTCACACATGGCTAAGGTATAAAACATAATAAATTATAGATCCACAATCTCCAGATTTATGGATCCCAGAGGATAAGTCAAATTTGTAAATATATACATGACTGTGAGATTCCTTTAAAGCAACAGTAAAAGCCAGATTTTTAATATGCATTTGTTGATTATTCATTAGTTTCATTTATTCAGTTAGTTTTCTATACGTCTTTTCTACACATTATTATAAGATGATATTATTACAGTTTTTAATCAAGCACCCAAAATATGCTAACCACATGCAATTGGACATTTTCCCTTCCTACTCTGAAGAATGCTTAATTCAACTAAAATTTAGATTTATTATGTGAAAAACATAGAAAGCAGGGCAATATACTTACTAAAGTGAAGGAAATTATCAAAGAAATTCTCAATATAGTGAAAAATCAGGATGTTAAAAATTCTAAAAATTGCTTTTTATTGCGTTTTTAAAAATACTGTGTTTTAAAAATATACATTCTTACAATTTTTTCTGATTCAGAATCCTTTCCTATCGCTCAGGACAACTCCATCTAGGGATATCAATGTGGCAGCAGCAGGCCTGTCTTCCCCCATGTTACTCTCTTAGCTTTCCAATGTGTCTCGTTTCTACATTAATTAACTATTCATGACTTTTACATTGTTGCAAAACAGAACCTCATCTTACATTTCACAATTTAAGTACTGGTTTCAGGTTTTATCATGTTTCATATTTTATCCTACTTCCAACAGTGGCAGACATCCTCCCCTCACCATCTCTAGTCAAACGAAAGAAAAAGTGAATTCAGATGGGTCTTTCTAAGCACGGAGGAGCCTCTCTCCCCACCACCTTTCCCCATTTCCTCCCCACACCCCCTGAGAGGAGCTCCTGGGGTTAGGACATCAGTGTCTCCCCTGTCATTGAGCCCTTTGTTTATTGAGAAAGGGAAGAGAAAAAGTGCATGGAAGATGCTATGAATAACCAAACTTCTAGAGCTTCATGATGCCTGTCAACCATCCAAGTCTCTCCCATATTCCGAAATAAGGGTTATGGAATGTTATATAATCATATAAAAACATACCACGTCAGGTAGAACCAACAGTCCAGAGGGGAGTGGAAGGCAACTATTCCCATTAAGCATTTACTCTTCGGAGGATTATGCCAAACCAAGCCTGAATCCTGGTTTCAGAATCAGGTAAAGACTCTTTCAGACTGGGAGCTATCCACATGGAGCCACCTGATGCCAGGTGGAGAAACTGGGGACCAGCAGGTTTTCTAGAAAATTTGGATCTAAAGTAAAGAAAAACTGTGTAGGAAAGGAACCCACTGCCAAGAGAACAAATAAATTCAATCAATCTAAATCAGAAGAACAACCAACGGAAGACGGCAATATGAAGCAAGGTTAGGCTGAGCACCTTGTCTGAAACTCAGGATCAGTTCAATTTTATTACAGAATATGACAATATAAAAACATTCTATAATCTTAGTAGAAAAATCTTGCAGGACGTGGAATACCGATAAAGGCATGACTGCATAACAAGGCTTATTCTCTTTAATAGATTATTAAATATGCATTAAGTATTTACTTTCTCCCCTTTTAGTTAAAAAGTCCTCTAATTTGACTGTAAGTTCCTGAAGACAGACATTTGGGCTTTCATCTCCTGCCACAACAGACATACCTGCTATGCAATGAATTTCTGCCGAATTGACTGAATGAATGAACAAATTTATATCTCTTCTCTTTTTCTGAAAGCATGTATAGTAGAATGAATTAATTAACAAACAAAGAACATAAAAGCAAGCAAAAAAATGCATATGGTGAAGCATTTAATCTTGCTAGCAAGATCAGACCCATGTATTTGAATGAATAATGACAATGGTCTGCACTGTATACAGATAAGATCAACTGTGCACTCGCCCAAGAGTTCAAAGGAAGAAATTAGGTGGATGGCACCAGACCTCCTTCCTCCCTACATGTCTGCCAAGATTATGCGTCCAGACTTCTCACTCTCTCTGGCCCTGGATAGATTTATACTAAATATTCCTAAAATTATTTTGCACATTATGGAGCAAATGTTAAAATTATTAGTTGCTGGTGCCGTCGAGTGGATTCTGACTCCCAGTGACCCTGTGGACAGCAGAACTGAAACCTGCCCAGGTTTTTGCACCATCCTCTCCCTTTCCAGTGCTGTATCAGACAATGCCCCACTGCTACTCACAAGGTTTTCGTGGCCAATTTTTTTGGAAGTAGATGGCCAGCTCCCTTCTCCTAGTCTATCTTAGTCTGGAAGCTCCACTGAAACCAGTCCACCATGGGTGAGCCTGTTGGTATTTGAAATACCAGCAGCATAGCTTTCAGTATCTCAGCTACACACAGTAGCCACAGTATGACAACCAACAGGTGACAGATGGGTGGTGTGGTTCCCTGACAGGGAAACAAACCTGGGCCGTGGCAGTGAGAGCACCAAATCTTAACCACTAGACCACCAGGGCTGGCCATTGAAATTTCAATGGCCAAGAAAACTGTGGTGTCTGGAGCTAGCTTGGCTCATGTGCAATGCAGCATCTTCACAAGGGGCTTCTGTTCAGATTTATTCCTAAACATCTTACTTTCCCCTTCTGTTTAATGTCAAAGTTGCCACAACCACTCCTGGAAGAAAAAGCAGTAAAGTATTGAATAAAAACAGTCACGGTTCCCTAGCAATACAGGAGGTTCC
Organism: Equus quagga; assembly: GCF_021613505.1. Classification (NCBI taxonomy): domain Eukaryota; kingdom Metazoa; phylum Chordata; class Mammalia; order Perissodactyla; family Equidae; genus Equus; species Equus quagga. The sequence continues at coordinate 94,363,528 of NC_060269.1, forward strand.
AGCTGAGAGCACCGAGCTGAACGGGTTTGAAGCATGGAGGAGGCTACCTTCTATAAGCGGCTGTTCCGTTCTAGCTGATCCCATTACGTGCCGGGTACAGGAAGGTGCTGCTCTCTGGCCCTTGCGCATAGAGCTTGGCTCCTCCCATCAGTACCACTGATCTACAAAGCTAAGGCAAAGAACTATTACACACTACTTTTCATAAACGTGTATCCCTCACGAGGCCCACCTCTGCATTCTGTCCCCAAACCCCCACCTCCACTGCATCCCCAAATCCTAGGGGAAAAAAAATCTATGAGAAAGAGCTGTAATCTACACACGAAGACCTAGAAGGTCACCTGTCGAACACAGCCTCTCAGAAGGCAAGAGAAAAGTGAAGAACTTGCAGTTTGGGAGACTCCAGGTACATTAAAATATTGAAAAAAATTACTAAGAATGCCAGATGTTTTATTTAACGATTAAAATTGTTTGGTAAATGTCTTCTCCCAACACCATCCCCATATCCAATAGTTGTGGCTACCGGAGATAACACAAAAAGTGTAAATACTGGTCCCTCCATGGTTTTGAGGCTGGCTTCAGTGGCTTTCTGCAGAGCCCCCCTAAAGCCACTTTCATAGGCCCTGAACCCAAGAGACTTTTATTTGCCTTTCTCTGCCTTAAAAGGGAGAGACAGAGAAAGCCGTTCATTGGGAAGCAGAGAGCTGCTTTCTTTGCCTGTCTTTGAGCCCCAGAAGGAGCAGAGGTGGGCACTGGTACATTCCAGACGTAGAAGATGAAGCCACACACACACCACACCACCTCCAAATGTGTTCTGTTATTCTATGAACAGGATGCAAATTTAGGTATGTTTTCATTTGGTTTAAAGAATAGGAGAGTTACTCAATGTTCAACTTCTGCATTTATTTCTCCTGTAGATGAAGCTATTTTACTCTTTTGTCTTCCTCCCTCAGATCTTAAACAGGGGTGAGGGCACTTATTATGTGGCAATAAATTTAGATGTGTCTGACTGAGAGAAATCTATAGTACTGTGATAACTTCAATCTCTAGGTAATAAAATCTTTATAGTCATCCTCACTACTTTATATATTTGGTTTACACCACTTATTTCTATTAGGATTTTTCTTTTACCTGTTTCCCATTCCTTCAGCCTGTTCTCTAACTTTCAGCTTTTACTTTAACTATGCTGTTGAGCTAGAAGTTAAAATACCCTTGGGAAGGTAGTACTTAATGCCATCCTAACTTGGAGAATTAAAGGGAATCTATAGAGTCGTTCAGTAAAGTTCATACTTAGTGTGATAATGATCATGGCCAACATGTACGGAATAAATCCAATTAGCATATGGGTACTTGGAGTTCATACATTTAATACGAAGTGACATTTTGATAACTAAAGAATTGAGCCATTAGCACTCTCTGGTTACAACTCGTCTGACAGATTCTGGGCATGAACTTCACTAATTGAGTTTTCAAGGACTTAGGTGAGGATTAGTGGCAGGGATGAATTCTGTGCTCCAGTTCTTCTGTAGAAGTGTTTCTGGTGGTCCTTTGAAATTGGCTTCTTTTCTGAGAAGTCTCTAAGGAAATATGTTCAACAGTTTAGATAAAGAAGAAAATCGTTCCAATTTTTTGTTCTTTTCTTTTTAAAAAAAAGATTGGCCCAGAGCTAACATCTGTTGCCAATCTTCTTTTTCTTCTTCTTCTCCCCAAAGTCCCCCAGTACATAGTTGATATTCTAGTTGTAGGTCCTTCTAGTTCTGCTATGTGGGATGCCGCCTCAGCATGGGTTCATGAGCGGTGCCATGTCCGTGCCCAGGATCCAAATCAGCAAAACCCTGGGCCACCAAAGTGGAGCGCATGAAACTTAACCACTTGGCCATGGGGGCGGCCCCTGTTCTTTTTTTTCTTTTGAAAATCACCATATTTATTTGATCAAAGAAGTTTATTTGGTTAGAACATTTTGGAAGTGTACCATTCAAATTGAAAAATGGTATTGTTATAAATCTGCAATTTTAGTTATCGATAGGGCCACTGCAGCCTAATTTGAAGTCTTAAAGGGGAGTGGATTTTCTTTAGTATTTTGAGAGAGTTAATAAACATTCACTGAATGGATGAAGCAGATGCTGAAAAACTGGACTCCTGATTTCTGTGCGGCACCCTCCTTCTCTGTACACTTGCTTTGCAGAACCCTCATTTAGTGTTCCTCATGTTCTGTCAGAATATATGGATAGCATCGTTTCTTTCCTCCATTCTGCTGTTTTATCCTTCTTTCTATAACCAGTATAAAAACACATTACAGACTAAAAGCACTACACAAGTATAAGATATTACTACAACTTGGGCCATAATGTGGTCCAAGAATATTAGAATCAGAAATTCTCAGTTCTTTAAGAATTTTCTCTTGATAGAAAATTCCTATTTTCTACCCCAGGTAACTATAAAAAAAATTTACTAATACTTTGGATGAAAAGATGTTAAAAACTGTACTCTCATTTTGAAATAATGAGGGAAAAAAAGAGACTGAACATAAAAGTTTAGGTTCTTATAGATGTGAACACAGGAATACCAAGCAATTATATTTTCTACTCCTACAACTTTTATCATCAAAACAATTCCAAAACCTCTATGTTGTCTCATGCCTATATGTGAAAAAATAAAGAAAAACATGAACTGAATGTAAAGCAAAAGCAAGCACAAGGGAGTTCTAATCCTAAACGTGCCTCCAATTCACAGCCTGAACTAAAACCTGTTCTCCTACAAATGTTTCTCAGCTTCTCCTTTTGTAAAGAAAACAACATCATGCTTGCTGGGTCAGCCACCAGATCTGTGGAATAAAGGTCCTATATAAATCAGTCTCCTAACAACTTTAAAAAAAAAAAATCAAGTTAAGCCTTTTTAAAAATTAAAGGGTATTTATCCATATTAAATGGCCCCCAGCAGCCAGGCTAAGTACTTTAGCAGCTCTTACATTCCCCAAAACAAAGATTTACCATTTGCTTCTTTCCCCTTCTCCAGCACAGTCTCAGTTTAGACTAGCACTAGCCTAAGGTGGAAAGACAGTGGGCTTCTGAAGCCAACATTTCATGACTACATTCCTCATTTGGGCCTTCACAACACATGTGATCTTTAGGAAACTCTCTTAGCCTCAATGTCCTTGATTGTACAATAGGGATAATAATATCCACACCTTGAGGATAGTTCCATTAAATGAGATGAGATATATAAACACGAGGAGCTGGGATCAGCTACATAATTTGTGGGGTTCAGTGCAAAATAAAAACACAGGGCATCTTGTTCAAAAACCACTAAAAATTTCAACATGGCCACAGCAAAGCATAAAACCAAGAACAGGGCACTTCTGAGTGTGGGACTTGTACAACTGCATGGTTCACACACTTGTGAAGCTTTCCCTGCCCAAAAGCACTGGAAGTATTTAGCAAATGATTGTTGTTGTTAGTGCCTGTTGAGTGGATTCTGACTCCTAGCAACCCTGAGTACAGCAGAGTGGAACCCTGCCTGGTCTTTTTGTGACATCCTCTCCCCTCGGCGCTATATTAGACAATGCTCCACTGCCACTCATAGGGTTTTTACGGCCAAGTTATTTATAAGTGGGTGGCCAGGTCCTTCTTCCCAGTCTTAGTCTGGAAGCTTTGCTGAAACCTTTCGAATACCAGCTGGTATGTTAAGTCCTGGTGGCATAGCTTTCAGCATCACAGCAACAGGTAGCCACCACAGCATGACAATCGACAGATGAGTGGTGTGGTTCCCTGACCGGGAAACAAACCCAGGCCGCAGTGGTGAGAACCTCAAATCTTAACCACTAGACCAACATAATAAATGACAGGTATTATTAAAGCAAAAGTGCTTACTTTGATATGATCGTTTAACTTTTTTAGAGTGTTTTCAGAGGGAGATGGATTTGCAGGAGGGACACAACCCTCAGAGAGTGGAAATATCATTGAACAACTGCAGGAAAGCCACTGAACATCTCTTGGCCTAAATTTCCTCATATTCTGAACAGAGGTTGACTCAGAGAAGTGGTTTTCAAACTATGCTTTGAAACTACGCTCGGAAGAATCCTTGGATTGCCCTCCAGGACAGAAAGTGCAGGTGAAGAGGGGGCGAGCCAAGTAGGTCACGCTCACTAGACACAGAGTGACTACGTCCGACTCTCTCACCTTCATTTGAAAAACTGAGTTACGTGAAAATTACTGGATTTGTTAAGCTTGCAGTCTTTCCAATTTTAAGTTCTATGCTCTATTTCCTGTTATATCTTCACAACAACTTCGAAAGGAGAAGGATAAATATCATCACCTCCATTTGTCAAAGAACACTCAGAGAGGGTCAACCTCTTATCTAGGAACTTGACGCTAGACCACCCTGCCCTCCGGGGCCCAACATCACTTTCTTTCCTGGGCTGTGTCTCTCCCCTCCAGCCTCCAGAAAATGCTTCCTTCTATTTTTTTTTCTTTTCTGGTTCTTCAAGAAACCCCTCTCCCTCTGAGGTGACTACAGTGTTAACGTGACCACAGTAGAAGAGGGAAGAGGGCTATAAAACAGGATGAATCACAGGTCAATTCAATATGATAATAAGCTATTTCCCCCATCTCTACCCAAATTGTGCTCATTTATATCCCACATCTCTCTCCCAAACCTGGAATTCCCTTTCTTCACGCTCCACAAAGTACCCAGCTGTTATCCATTCTTTCATGTTAAGAGCTCACACTCTGGAACCACACAACCTGGGTCCAAATCCCCACTCTTCCACATGCTCACCCCGTGACCCAGAGCAAGAACCGCTCTGGCCAGAGTTTTCTCATAGGGTTAGTATAAAGAATAAATGAAAGGATCAGTGCCTGGAACACAGTAAGTGCTATATAAGCGTTTACTGAATAAATAAAATAAACAAAAATTTTATTTACCTCCTACCTCATGTGCCCCTTCACCTCCATCTTTTAAAAGGTTGACCAAAAAGGATTCCACAAGTGGAGGGGAGGGCTGGAATAGTGAACAAGGACAAGAGGAGTGCTCAGAGCCTGTTGTCATTTTCTAATAATACACCTCCCATCACAACCGTTATTTCTGTCTGGAAGGGCCAGTTATAGAAGCATTCCAAATTGACTTGTTCTTACTCTCACATTTCACATCATCCCTTTCAAGTACTGCAGACACACATGAGGAGGTGAAAATTACTGAGGCCACCTTCACCTTACAAATGACCCTGATGCACAAAGGCCACCCGTCTCCTCCCCCATTGCCCCATGCCTCTCCCCCTTCTCAAAAGCTGAGACCTGGCTTGCAATGCCAGGGGAGCCCATACGAACTAAAGCAATGAGGAGATTTTTTAAACAGGGAAGAAATAAGAAACTGTCAATAGTGGAACGGGCTAGCCCCAGGAGCAGGCTCTCAGGGCTCTACTGCTACTGTCCCCACCCCCCAGGCCCAACAACCACAAAAAGGGAACATAGTCCCGACGGCTGGAAATGTTTTACTCTACTTGCTTATGCTGCCTACAATTCCTGCAGTAAGAGACTCTTTTGGGTTCAACTCTGGCTTTTAAAATAGGACATTCACTCAGTAATATTAATTGACATAATTACCACATGTCAGACTCTATTCTTGGCTCTGGGAATACGATGGTCACTAAATGAAGTCTGTGCCCTCATGGAACTCATATTTAGGGAATTAAGGGGCCATCAGGCGCTCAGATTTTAGGATGTGTGGTCGAAGCCACTTACATTATATATTTCTTAACTTTATCTGGAGCTTAAGGCACAGGGAGCCCTCTGGAGAGAATTCAGATCCTTCCTAGACCAACACATTTAAGAAGAAGGTTAGAGTGGAACTCAGAGTGGCAGGAAGACAATGGGAAAAGGAGAGAGAGGGAACAAAACGTGAAAGAGGACTAAAGACAAACTTCTTCTATTTTTGCATTTTTAGCCTAAAGCCAGGCCTACTTTTCCCGCACCACATGGTCCTTGTACTGGTCTGCCATGGCTGCCATCACAGAGAGCACCAGAGACCGGCTGGCTTAAACAACACAAATTTAGTTTCTCGCTGTTCTGGAGGCTAGAAGTCCAAGATCAAGGTGTCGGCAGGGTTGGTTTCTTCCAAGGCCTCTCTCCTTAACTTGTAGACGGCTGTCTCCTTCCATATATCTTCACACGGTCTTCCCAATTGTGTGTCTGTGTCCTAATCTCTTCTTACAAAGACACCAGTCATTTGCAACAGGGCCCACCCTAATGACCTCCTTTTTCTTTAATCACTTCTTTAAAGGTCCTGTCTCCAAATACAGTTAAATTCTGAGATACTGGGAGCCAGAATTTCAAGATATGAACACAGGGAGGACACAATTCAGCCCACACAGTCTTCTACTCTCAAGACCAAAACCAAGATAACACAGTGGTGAGACTTCACCAAACATTAAATAGATCCAACTAGTCTTTATGAAGTATTTTGTGGGAAAACATACGCTCCAAATTCCAAATAAACAAATTAAAAAAAAACTTTTAGAACTATCAATTGGAAAGACCATCTGGAAATAACCTTTTTTTCCCTTTATAATGAGGCTTTCACTGTTTGAATGAAACCTAATCTAGTAGGATCTAACTACTTGAGGATAGAATTTCTTCTTAGAAAAGTTTTGATATTTTTACATTCAAAATAAAGATCTTTCTGGTCAATTAGACATGTTTTAAGCATTTCCTTATTTATAGATATTACATTGCTTTTATGATTGTCATTTCAAAAAATGTTTCCTGGTGAAGGGGCCAGTCATGGGAAGAACGCAGGCTGAGCATTAACTTCCTTCTTTCCGGCTTCACAGGTTAAGTTGGTACATGTTTAACTAAAAACAAAACCAAGCAAAATTCCTAAATCTAGAGCATAACTTTAGTGAAAATTATTTTATATGACAACTGGAAAATTCTGGCAAGTCACCAGATGCTTTACCCCGCAAGTGACAAGGGCATCAATGGAACAGCAAGTATTACCCTCAATCAAACTGGGTAATTTTGAGTTTATTATCTAGAAATCTCTCTGTAGTTCCCTTACAATTCTGTTATATACATACAAAAAATAGAACCCCTGATTATAAGTAGTTGCTAAATCATGCTATGGCTTCTTTCAACTATAGACTATAAGCAATATATGGAAATTCATACATTCTTTTTATTACCTGCAGCAAATGCTTTAAATGCTGAATTGCAGCCACTAAACTTTCTCAGGCACATGACGGTTCATAAAGGTTACAGAGGCAAAGCACACCGACCTCAGCGTCAGGCAGACCCAGGCTGAGTCTTGGCTCTTCTACTTTCAGAGAAGTCTTGAAAAAGTTCCTTGCCTTCCTCAAGGCTGTTCTTCCACAAAATGGAAATGGTAGCTGTGCCCACCTCACAGGGCTTTGGAGAACATTAAACATGATGACGTATGTAAAGCACTTAACACAACACCTAGCATGTATGACATAGTAAACTCCAGTTATAATTACTATTAGCATTACATACGCTCCATGGTACAACCATCATGTCCACTTGCAAAATGAGGAAACTGAGATTTAGAGAAGCTGTCACCTGCCTAAACTCAAACAACCAATAAAGAACATCCTCTAACTCCAGACCCTGGAATTTACATTGAACCCAGATGAATAGTAAGTGTTGATGAAACGTTTTTAGATAAATTGGCACTTACCATCTTTGACCCATCCCCCTCCCCCCTCATTTTTACTTGTTCACATCTCCATTTCTTCCAACAGCTGGTATGGACAGGTAAGTAAATTATTCATGGCTTACGTCAACTATAGATGATGAGAAATATATACTAATAATTAATACAGGGACCTCTCTGATACGTTTAGGCATTAGAGGAACTAGCAGCTGTGTTTTCACTGTGAGAATTAATTATCTTCAATTTCAGATGGAAAAAAAATTGCTCGAATAAAGGTAAATGTCACTTAAAGATGTTGTTCAATTCATTCTTCCAAAAATATTTCAGGAAAATTTGAAGAAACACTGTTTGTTCACAAGTAAAGTTTTTAATTTGAAAATATGGAGAAAATTAAGAATAGCAACTATCTTTTATTGCTTGATCTTAAGCCTGTCATTAACATTAATCGATGAGTAAGAAACATACATTAACATTTATGTAATAAATGATATCTTCAAAAAGAATTAGTGAATATAATAGATTACAGAATATTTTCAGTTCAGTTTCGTTTCTTTTGAGTCAGATATTAACTCCAAGGAGGCTACAACATCATAACTTACTGAGTGCTTATTCTGTACCAAACACTATACTAAAGATATTAATTGATGAGATTCCCCACAGCTGCCCGTGCGTTAAGTACTGTTATTGCCCCATTTTACAAGTGAAGAAATCAAGGCAGAGGAATTTTTTTTTTTTTAAAGATTTTATTTTTTTTCCTTTTTCTCCCCAAAGCCCCCCAGTACATAGTTGTACATTCTTCGTTGTGGGTCCTTCTAGTTGTGGCATGTGGGACGCTGCCTCAGCATGGTTTGATGAGCAGTGCCATGTCCGCGCCCAGGATTCGAACCAACGAAACACCGGGCCGCCTGCAGCGGAGCGCGCGGACTTAACCACTCGGCCATGGGGCCAGCCCCAAGGCAGAGGAATTCTGTAACTTGCCCAAGGTCCAAGAGCGATTAAATGGAAGAACCAGGATCTGAACTTAGATCATCTGGCTTCAGACTTTATACTCTCAATCACTACTTTAAATAAAATAATCAAGTGACTATATAAATAGGTTCTGTTAAAGTGCTTGAAAACGATCTGTTTTAGTAAGTTAAGCAATGACTATGCAATAATTAATTACACTTTTTTTCCTAATGCAAGGTCAAATCTCAACTCAGCAAAATTTCCACCAAAAACGAAGAGTTTCTATCACATAGTGCATATTAGAACATTCCACGTTATTAAGATCCTATTATAGATAAAAGTCAGAAAAGTTCCAATTTTACAACTTTTTAAGCTCAAGATTAAAAACATATTTAATACAACATAGAGGGAGAAAAGAATGTTCCATGTGGCTTTAACTCAGCTTGCCTCAGGAAAAAGCTATGTTACCTCAAACAACCAATATATGTAAATTAGAGCACTTGCTGTGGTTTTCATTTTTAGAAAACTCTCCCAAATCCGCAGCCTCACTTTTCATCTCTTCTGTAATATGAGAGATGTTGTGTGACCCAAAGTGCTTTGGAAATATATAGATAACGTAAATGTGGAGCACAATATGCTTTCCTAATTCCATTTTTATAGTTGCAAAAACTACTTGGTCATCCATAAGTAATTTTACCTATTCCTTTCACACTGATGTTATGTTTCTAACTGTGCAGTGATTTCCAGGTGGCCTGTTGTGACGTCCCAGACTGGTCATCAAGACTTGAGGTGGGAGATAAGGACAAGCAAGTGAGCTCCAGAAACAGATGAGTTGTGATTCAGAACGCTTTCTCATTAAATGCAACATAATACAGTATCTATTAAAGCATACTTCTGAAATTGCTGCTAGTAGTAACCTTAACAGAAATAACTGAAAATATATGCTTTGCAAACAGAATTTCTCTAAATAGAACACTATTAAATTGGTCCTTGGAGTGTCAGAGGATTTTTTAATTTTGTCTTCATAACTGTGTTCTTTCACAATTCACTGGCTTTGTGTCTTCAGATGCTAATTTCTTTTTCTACTGGAGAAGTTAATAGGCACCTCCACGTACAGCAGATGGCTCCTTATAAAAAAATAAATAAAACTAAAAAGTTGGAGAGCATCTGGCCAGATATGTCAGATCTGGTAGTTCACATTTTAAATACCTGTTATTCTTGTTCAGATAAAAATAATTTTAATCCTGGTAACTTAATCTTCTGCTCTTCTGAAATCTTAATAAGGTTTTTATGGGAGCAGATATTAAATATAATCAGTTGTCATAGTGGTATGAATTCTGTTTTTCCTTTTCAATATAAGCAACATGCCTTAGTCCTAACAGCTGCACAAATAGAGATTCACTTTGATTTATACTTAGCACTTTCTATCTAAGCATCTAGAAACTCTGGTTAACTCCCTTCCATTACTGCAATGTTTATTTTTTCATGGCTTCTGCACAGGCATTTGAGTTTTAGGCTGGTACTTGTGGTATTTTTCCATTTTGGAATAACGTCATCATATCTTGAATGCTTCTCAATGCAGATCTAATATTTCTGGTTTGAGAGTGGCTCGCTCCTTTTGGCTGCTCCTGAACCAAGATGGGAATGTGACCATGGGCTTGGGTTCAGAATTTTCCTGGGGTGAAACAGTGTTTTTCAAACAAAAGGTGACTTCGAATGAAAATTACATGGATCTCATTGTGATCTTTTGTGGACATCCAGCTACACAAAAAGCAAAGGTTAAAGCCAGCTGGGTTTTTCTTTCTCAAACCACCACTCATAATAAACTACCCTTCTGTGATTTGCAGCTTCCACTCTGCAGGCAGACCACCTAGGCTGCGTATCAAAGAAAGAGCCTCTGCTAGCTTTGTGTGGATCTGCAGGAGTTACTCTGAAGGCTTCTGATACCTTTTAACCTGTGATCTATGCATGTACTTGAGGGTGACAGTACCAGACTTTACTTCAAGGAATAACACACTTCTTATGGACCATCTCTACTGTGAGGTCCTTGCAACCCACCTCCCGCTAGATCCACTGAAAATCTCAAAGACCAGCACCCTGTCAGTGATGAAGTGTCTACCACATGCCAGTCCTCACCATAATCCAGCCCACAGAACAGGGAGCTGAAGTGTGTCAGCTGGTTAAATAACATGCATCAAATTACATCCTAAGAAAGAAGCTGAGTGGGATTTGAAGTCAGGTCTATCCCAAAGCCCCTTTTTTTCTACCACCAAAACTCTCATTGAGGGAATGAGAAGAAGCTAGAGCTCTAGAAGTACCAACCAGGGAAGCTCTTGCCTCTGAGCCAGCCAAGCCACAGGATCTCAAAATTCAAGCATTTATAATTTTTAAACGTATACCTGTTTGAAAAAGCAACGCCCTTTAGAAAATCAGCAACAAAGCTCACTGAAAAAGTTCACCGTTAGTCAAGAGTAAAAGGTATTTGGACCCATTCACTCCACCCAGAGCAAGCGGGGCCCTTCAGAGCCCAGTAAATTCCATCTCTGTAGATACTGAGGAGGCACCAAGAAGACGGAAGCAGAGGAGTAACGTAAGGTTCACCTATGAACTAGATTTCTCTCGATGCTGCATAATATGGATTTGCAGAGCACAAGACTCGGGTAGGGGGTGGGACATGTAGAGGCCACTGCAGGAATCAGGCTAAAAGTTAATGGTGGCATAAACCAAGATAGTGGCAGTAGAAACAGCAAGAAAGAGAGATTCAGAAATACATGAAAAGTTAAATAACCAGGCATTTGTGACAGATTAGAGGCGCGAGGGACAGGTAGAAGAATTGAGAAAAATGAGTCTAAACTAATGTATGCAAGTGTTTCGAAAAACAATGAAAATAGCCCTACCTAAATGCAAATTTAAGCCGCAGTTAGCCAAAAGCCCTCCCCACAAAAATAATCTTTAACTGTTAAAATTTCTTCTAAAGTCCAAATTCAATTACTTTTAACAATGCAGTTATTTCAAGTTTGACTGTGAATTAGGCTCCTGCTGAATATTAATATCCATGATTTATAAAGTACAAATTTATCCTTTATGCTGCACATAATTATAATCTTGCCATTTCCAGAATTATGCTCCTCTTGGAAGTTTTATATTTGAAAATTATGTTTAGTTAATGTACAAAAGGATAAGAGAGGCCATTCTATGCAGTGACAGCCTTTGTATCAACTAGAGGAAAAATGCCTTTCTTCCACTGTCGACTTCTAGAAAAAATTTCCCATGGTATTTGTTCTCTTAATGACAATGGGAAAATTATTTTTTGCAACACACAGCTACACTTTAGGAATAGCGTGGATTTATAGCTTCAATGATCCTGAGCATAGATGAGTTAATGGTTAGAGGGCCACGGAAACAGCATTAGCTGAACTCAAAAATGAACTAAGAACCTGACAGAGCTTAGAAAGGCCTCTTTGGCCCTCAAACCTAATTTTGCACTTAACCAGATCCGACTACCTACCAAGGTAGTTTGTAAGGCAAGTTCTGAAAATATGGGGGAAATTTTTTTAATAGAAAAAATAGCTTCAAACTTGGTATAATTTTGAGACCATGCTTTTTATCTTCCTTGCTGTCCTAAACAATCAATTGGCTCTCAAATTCCAGAGGTGTTCAGAACTTCTACATTAGCACATAGTTCAGAATTGGAAACTGGTCAGTACATTTAAAATTTTCTCTACATCAAGTGAATTAGCTCCTTCCAAGTTGCAACTTAGGGCTCATGCCTTTCATGGGGTCACAAATGCACTAGGTTTGTGTTTTGCTAGTAGTTACAACACAACTCTGTCCAGTCTATGCACACTCACAATCACTCCAACAGGGAGGAAGCACGGCTTTCGGGTCGGTTGGTTCTGAGTTACAGGTTTGCAACGTCATGATCTTCACTGACATTTGTTATGCATTGTCAACATGGCAGACCTCAAATAAGTTTTTAAAAAGTGCAGTATGAAGAGCTATATCCAATTTATATTTCCTCCTATTTATTTCTGTTCTTTCATAAGGAGCCAATTTCATATTATGTGTTCTCCAGGCAGGCAAAAGGAGAACTCAAATGACCTGCAGTTTGCATCCCAGAGTCTGAGAAATATTAAAACCTTGGAATTTGCCAAAAAGAAAGCAATTAAAAGTCAAAATAAAGAATCCCCATATAAGCCAAGTGTAATGCAAAGGTAAGGCTCCTTGGGCTCCACCAATTTGTGAGTTTTGTTAACATACTGCCACTGAGCCCACTGGATCAACAATTCTCACCTGCCTGACTTCAGGTGCGTCTCCTTCCCCCTTCTCATGTCTAAGAGTCCCCAGAAGGCAGGGGTGGGGGAGGAGGGGACACCAGAAAAGGTCTTCCAAATATTCAAAACCGCTGCCTGCAGCTCTGTCACCACTGTCTGTTGCTATCTGACTTTTAATGCTCCTGTCGATTCCTTAGGCCTGCAAGTTGGTGGTTTTGACTTATTTATCAGGATGTCGCCGTAAGCACAAAAAGACCAAGTAAAAGTGGGTGAAACTTTCCTAAAAATACGGAATTAAAAGACCAACAGTGATGGGCAGGAGATGCAAACAGACAGTGCATAAAAGAAATGTAAATGGCCCTTAAACACATGAACACAGAAATGCAATTAAAACCATGCTGAGAAACCACTTCTTACCTAGCAAAAGTTTGACAATATACTTAATTATGCAGAGAAGAATCATTTCAAGTGAACTTAAACACAGAAACTTGACTATCTATGCTTAATGGAATCCACTCTAAAGACAAAAAAAAATTGCCAGGGGGCTGGCCCTGTGGCCAAGCAGTAAGTTCCTGCGCTCTGCTTCGGCAGCTCAAGGTTTCACTGGTTTGGATCCTGGGCATGGATGTGACACCACTCGTCAGGCCATGCTGAGGCAGCATCCCACATAGTACAACAGAGGCACTCACAACTAGAATATACAACTATGTACTGGGGGGCTTTGGGGAGAAGAAGGAGAAGAAAAAAAGAAGACTGACAACAGATGTTAGCTCAGGTGCCCATCTTTAAAAAAAAAAAGAAAAAATCTTACACTATTTTCAGTACCCATATTGATAAATTCAATATCGGTTTTCTTTATCTGATATTATCAAAGACATGTAGTAGCAAAGTATGTATTTATAATTATATTAGTGTCGTTGGGAAATAAGCTTTTCAGAATAAGAGGAAAGATAGTAAAAATGAAAATATTCCTAAATTTGAAATGGAAATAAGTATAAACTCATGATTCATTTTCTCTTTAAAAGGAAATATGTATTTCCTAGCTCTGTCCACTGAAAGGGCCAGGAAACAATGATCAATCTAGTAACAATAAGCAGCTTTAAGCACCTAGACTTTGGTCCCTAAATACCATTTCCCATTTAAAGGAGCCAGAGCTCACTGAAAAACTGACTGACTCTAGGACTGGGGAGGAAATGTATGAGATAAGGACAGAACTTTTTTTTTTTTTGAGGAAGATTAGCCCTGAGCTAACATCTGCTGGCAATTCTTCTCTTTTTGCTGAGGAAGACCGTCCCTGAGCTAACATCTGTGCTCATCTTCCTCTGCTTTACATGTGGGACCCCTACCACAGCACGGCTTGCCAGGCGGTGCCATGTCTGCACCCAGGATCCGAACCAGCGAACCCTGGGCCGCCGAAGTGGAATGTGCAAACTTAACTGCTGTGCCACTGGGCCAGCCCCTGGACAGAACATCTTTTATCCTAGAAATCAAGGAATTTGTCACAGTCTACTGGGGTCATGTCTAAAGGACTCCGTAGCAAACAAAGAAGTTCTAACTATCGAAAGATGGAACAAACTGAGCAGCAAGAACAATATTAACAGCAATGAATTGATGCCCCTCAAATATATTAAAATCTATGAATCCATAATAATACTGTTTTAAAAAGTAAAAAAGAGAGAACCTCAATGATCCCCCTTGGTGGATGCCAGAGAACCAAATCATTACTCTGAACACCGGTAAATAAAAGCGGGGGGGGGGGGGGACCACAAGAATTTACCCTGTCTTTCCTGTCTGAATTGTGCCTTAGGCTAACCAGAGAGATGATAAGAGACGGTTTTATCTTTTAGATAGATTTTAGCTCCTAAGTGAAGAAGGAATGACAGAATTGGAATATAAGCATTTCACTAACCTCTAATGAAATTAGGGATCCAGGTTATGCTCACTGATGGCTGCTGACATTATTAGATGAAAAGCTGATGGGTAACTTTATAATGTAGATTGATAACACCTGAACGTACTTATCACTCTTATCACAAAAAAGAGAGCTAACCATGTACCTTTTGATTGAAGTAATTTTGCCATCTACTTTGAATACTTGCCAAAAAAATTGAATGAGTCAAAGGTCTACCTACCAATTTATAGAAAATACTGAGGACAGAAAAAACATGCTAACGGACCCCACAGGAATGCCTTCAGAAAAGTCTGTACTGTGGGAAACCCTATAGGACAAATGAACAAGGATCTGCAACAAATAAATTAGAAGGAAAAAAAGGTGGAGAAAGTTAAAGATTAAAAGAGATGTGTAGGCTGTATTTGTATCATGATTTAAACAATCCACATGTAAACACAATCCATGAGAAAATCAGGAAAATTTGAACACCAACAGGATAGCTGATGGCATTAAGAAATATGATCAAATTTTAAAACATGATAATAGTATTATAGTTATGGTTTTCTTTTTAAGCCATTGTCATTTAGTGATATATACTAACACATTTATGAACGAAATGATCTACTGGTTTAGTGAACAGAAGACAGGAAAGTAAATAAGGCAAGTTTGGTCATGAATTGATAATTATTAATGATGGATAATGGGTACATGGGCATTTATTACACTAGTCTGTCTTCTTTTGCTTATGTTTGAAATTTTCTAAATTAAAAAAAAATTTTAATAATGCAATGTCCAAAGAAGATATACAAATGGCCAGTTAAGCACATGAAACAATGCTCAATATCATTAGCCATCAGGCAAATGCAAATCAAAACCACAATGAGATTCCAATTTACCCCATTAGGATGGCTACAATCAAAAACGCAGAAAACAACAAGTATTGTCGAGAATGTGAAGAAACTGGAACTCTCATACATTGCAGGTCGGACTGTAAAATGGTGTGGTCACT
This sequence comes from Equus quagga, assembly GCF_021613505.1. NCBI lineage: Eukaryota > Metazoa > Chordata > Mammalia > Perissodactyla > Equidae > Equus > Equus quagga. The sequence goes on from NC_060269.1 coordinate 94,379,312, forward strand.
TTGGTAAACAGTCTGGCAGTTCCTCAAATGACTAAACATAGAATTACCACATGACCGGCAATTCCACTCCTAGGTATATACCCAAGAGAATTGAAAACATACGTTCACATACAAATTTGTACACAAATGTTTATGGCTATTATTCATAATAGCCAAAAAAGTGGTAACAGCCCTAATTTCATCAACTGATGAATGGACAAATAAAATGTGGTATATCCGTACAATGCAATATGATTCAACAATAAAAAGGAATAAAGTACTGATACATGCTATGACACGGATGAACTTTGAAAAGATTATGCTAAGTGAAAGAAGTCAGTTATAGAAGACCACAGAGTAATTATTTTATTTATATGAAATGTCCAGAATAGGCAACTCTATACTGACAGAAAGCAGAGAAAGTTCACCAGGGCTGAGGGGGCATGGGAAGTGCAGAAAAACACAGGGGGTTAGGAGGTGACTGCAAAAGGATATTGGCTTTCTTTTTTGTAGTGATGACGACGTTCTAAAATTGACTGTGGTGATGGTTGCACAACTCTGTAAGAATACTAAAAACCACTGCATTGCATATTTCAAATGAGTTAATTGTATGTTACACCAATTCTATCATAAGAAAGCTGTCACTAATCATCATCATCATCATCATCATGATAATGCAGTGGTAGCCAAAAGCAAGTGGCTTAAACAATAAGGAAATATTTTTTTTCTTAACTAAGAAGAAGCTCAAAGGGTGTTTCTAGACTTGGTTAATTCAGTGAGTCAACAGCAACATTACGGACCCTAATCCTGGTCTGTCTTTCTGCTCTGACAAGCTGGGGGTGACACTCTGTCCTTAAGCTAGGTCCCCTGATGATCAAAGTACTTCTGCAGCTGTTCCACAGCACAGACACAGTCACATCAGAGGAACAAGAGACTGACTCTTTCCTGGACGTCTTTTTGAGAACAAGGAAACATTTCCCAAAATCGTGAAACAGACTTCCAGTCGCCTGTCACTGTCCAGAATTATATCCTATGTCATGCCTCAACCAATCACAGGTCAGGCCAAGGGAACCATGGAAAGACCCAGATCATGGGCCTTCATACTGAGGGTACTAGTGTACTGCACCCTTGGGCTACATGAGGTTTCCTCAAGGGTGTAGTGAGAACAGATCATTTAAAGTAATGTCCAGATCCCCATATCCATGTTTTCTACCCTAAGAATAGGCTAAGCCTTTCACTGTTTTCCCTCTCATGTTATAAAGAAAGGCATACCTCTCACCCATCCTGAATTCTTATACAGCGTAATGCTCTGGTATGTTAAAATTTCAGTCACCACACTCAAAGGCATTTTGAAATATCAAAGTAGGTGTTGAGAAAGCATATTACTCTAATAACTCACACCTAATCCTTCTGCAGATCCAGCGATTACCAATCCTTTGCTTTTACCAAAATTGAAGAGGGACCTAATCGAGCTGTCAGCTGATCATTAAAAAAAATTTAGGGGCCAGCCTGGTGGTATAGTGGTTAGGTTCACACTCTGCTTCAGCGGCCCAGGGTTCACAGGTTCAGATCCCGGGCGTGGATCTAGTACTGCCCATCAAGCCATGCCGTGGTGGCATCCCACATAAAATAGAGGAAGACTGGCACAGCTCTTAGCTCAGCGACAATCTTCATCAAGAAAAAGAGGAAGATTGGCAATGGATGTTAGCTCAGGGCCAATCTTCCTCAGACACACACAAAAAATTTAATGACAGACCACAGTTGATCTTTGGCCTATAACTCAGAAGGAGTTCAAAGAGACTAGAACAAAATCCTTTTCCCCCACCTACTTATTATATGCACAAGATTTCAGAGTTTACATCCAGACAAGCGAAAAATAGGAACAGAATTAATGCTGAACCCGGTCTCATATAACAATAAATAATATGCATCCTGCACGAACTAATTGAAGGAAAAAAAGCCCCATCCATCTCACTAAGGGAGCATTTCCAATGAAACTGTACTTTCTAATGTTTAACAAGTATTTATCAAAATTTGAAATGCGTTTATGTTGTTTTGCTCAACTGTGATAACTCAATCCAAAAGAAATTACTTATCACTTAAGAGCCTTATGTTTACAGGAAACATTACAAATGTTTTAAACTTAAATTTATATACATATTTTGTTGCAGAGAAGTATAACAGGGCAATTAATAAAAGACTTTCAAGCATAAAAATAAATTACATGGGATAAATTCTGTGGGAAAATTAGAGCAGAAATGAAAGCCTAAGGAGAAAAGGAAACAATGTACTTTTCCTATAAAGATGAATTTTTGTGTATTTGTTACGGATGACAGCGGGAATCAAACTGCTACAGTATTCAGATTCTGTTGGAAACAATGACATTTTAGGATGAAACTGTTACAGTCATGTGCAAAAAATCTTGTCACAGGCAAAAAATTACATATATTGCAACTCACGTATCTTATGATAAAAAATTTTAGACACAAAATTGTAAATGTTGGGGCCAGCCCAGTGGTGCAGCAGTTAAGGGAGCACAGTCCACTTCAGTGGCCCGGGGTTAGCCAGTTCAGATCCCCGTTGTGGACACGGCACCACTTGGCAAGCTATGCTGTGGTAGGCGTCCCACGTATAAAGTAGAGGAAGATGGGCACGGATGTAGCTCAGGGCCAGTCTTCCTCAGCAAAAAGAGGAAGATTGGCAGCAGATGTTAGCTCAAGGCTAATCTTCCTCAAAAAAAAAAATTGTAAATGTGTAGGAAGGTATGTGGTTTTCAAAACTATTTTGAGGGGATATGAGGAAAAAACCAGAATAAGAAGGGCACTGACTTAGGCCAAAGAAAATTGACCACCAAACTTGGGTAGGGGTGGGGCTCTTCTAAAAGATATGGCTATGAGAAAGAAAAATGTCTGAAAATAGAGTTCTTTGAGGAAGGAGCAAGGGGGAAAAGGGAATGAAACCTCCTTAGGTAACTAGAGTTTCTGTCCACCCATTCTTGACCTACAATGCCCTGAGGCACCTGCCAGAGCTCAGAGTTCCCTGCCATCTACCTCCTGACTCCGGTGCCCATCTACCTTTAGCTGACATGAGCAGGTGGGTGGGAAAGCTACTGATAACATAAGGTTCTTGCCAATTTATCCCCCAGGTTTATAAGAGGCTCTGACTCCCAAGTAACGTGATTTTTTCAGTCCCCCCAGCCATCACCTTTCGAGGTACCAAATTGCTCTGAAAGGCTAGGTGGGTGAGTTTATGTGTTGTCCAAACCTATATCTAGAATCATTGCTTTCTTTGGTGATCAGTTTTGCTACAAAGTCTATACCAGTGCTGTCCAATATGGTAGCTACTAGTCACATTTAATTAAAAAGAAATAAGATTTATAATCCACTTCCTTCCCTTTCACACTAGCCACATTTCAAATGCTCAATAGCCACATGTGGTGACTGGCCACCAGCACAGTTATTGAGTATTTTCATTGTTGCAGAAAGTTCTATTGGAAGGCTCTACCATGTGAAAAACATCTTCATTTGTGGGAATTCTCTCCTCCCCAAGCCTGTCGTCCCTCGTTACAGCCTAGCTTTCTTATTATCCTTGGCCTCACACTACCCCATCCTCATAGTCTTTAAGACATGATATCAGATGTCTGAATTCTACTTGTTTTCAGGGTTGAAGCTCTTTCCCATGGGGCTCCCAAGCCCCAAAGAAATCAGGGAATGTAGCTAAACACCAGTTTAACAGACCCAAGCTCTCAGTGTCAGTGAGGGAGGTTTTGCTTTTCCAGCACAGGAAAGGAGAACAGATTGTAAGAAGGCACATTCCAGCTCCACCTGCCTACACATCCCAGTTTCAGATCCGATCCAGCAAGACACCCTGGGACAGCTTTAAGAGGTAATGGAACTATGAAGAATTTAAAAGGGAAAAAAAAGCATAGTCTCGCCACACAAATGGAAGATTAGGCGTGAACTGAAAATAAATATTCCATAACTATAAAAGAATTTCAGGCAGTAAAGTGTTTGTGAGCCCAAAATGAATGCATCCCAAGATGCATCTCAAGGAACGCTTACATGTATGTGCTCGTACAACAGACTGTGCAGTTTAAACGATGTACTCATGGCAAAAGCAGATCTGAGCACAGGAAATACTACTTCACACAGCATTTCCCAAAGCAGATACATCACCAGCTGTTCACATGTACAAACTCTGGACGTTAGAATCTATCTTATTAAGATAAAACCTATTCCACTTACAAAAGGTTTGATTTTTTTATTGACACCCTGCCTATGACAGAAAAATTGATTTTAAATATATATGACAAGGAAACAAGACTGAAAAGCTTTGCCCAGAGCACTTACCTCTGCATTCTACTCTTTCTCTTACACGCCTGAGCGCACCAGCCTCTTCTGTAAGCAACAGTGCTGCACATGGCAATTATGCCTCCTCCTCTAACCTGCAGCGGTAGTACCGACAGGAATGCTCTCTGCAGCCCCAGGGGAATACATCAACCAGGCCTCTCCAGGCATATACATTGCAGTATCTATTTTGGCTCTTCACAGACCTTTGTTACAAGTTCCTGTTTCTTAACTGTGTTCCAAACAGGTGAGTTTGCCAAAGAACTGAGTTACCAACTGAGATGTCGTTCCATTTGTGTGGCATAAGTTGTGCATCATAGCACACCTCTTAATGCTTGGGCCCACTCAGGGATTGAGAAAATGGCAGTTTTCAAGACAAAACTAATGGCAGAATAGCTTTTATGGTTCCAAAAAAAAAAAAAAATTCATCAAATACAATAAGGAGATGATTGTAAATATTGAAGATGGAAGCTCTTAGTTCTGGCTCCTAATTTGCTTCCACGTTTTATTTCATCATCATTTTGGGGTAAAAACTGAAATGTTAGTACAGAGGCATGTAGAGGAGAAAGCTGGGGCATATACAGTCATGTATCGCTTGACGACAGGAATACGTTCCGACAAATGTGTCATTAGGTGATTTTGTCATTGTGCAAACATCATAGAGTGCACTTACACAAACCTAAATGGTGTAGCCCTCTACAGATCTAGCCTACAGGTCTAGACCAAGGCTATATGGTACCAATCTTATGGGACCACATCATATATATGGTCTATCCTAGACTGAAATGCCATTATGTGGCACATGCCTGTACAAAAAAGAAGAAATACAGAATTTAAAGAAGATAGGAAAAAGCAGAGACATAGAATAACCTCTATACTAACACTCAAGCTACTTCAGACATCTATGCACAAAATTCTTACAACATGATACAACAACAACAAGAAACAAAACAAACCATGAAGCTGCATTTTGTAAGAACTGTTCTAGCTATTAAAAGCCATGCTACAGCAGTGGCCCCAAAATTCTTTTCCAAAAGATCCTCTTAATTCACATTTCTGTTTCTTTGTTCTTTCTCCCCAGCAGAGCCCCAAGTTTCCATACAATTCTCTTACATAAATGCTCATATTCTGAACTCACACTGACAGAGAGTGACATGAGTCTTTCCACCCAGGACATCCTCAAGACCCTAGCCTTTCCTGCCCGATCCCCATCTACACTCCTTTGTCTGAAATACCAAAACCCATCCAATATCTCTCTGCTTTGAAAGAGCGGCATCTATAATCCTTCAGCCATAAGGACGCTCTCAACTATACAAAACCCATGCTGAGAAATATCAGCACCAGCACGAAATGCAACTTACCTTACACCCAAACACTGAGCTGCTAACCTTCTACCTTCTAAAGACAAATAGGCTGAGTCGTGATTTCCTTTCCCTAAAGGCAGTCTTTCATTGAAACAGACATTTTTCTAAAATATACAGATGGCCAACAGGCACATGAAAAGACGTTCAACATCACTAATTATTAGGGAAATGCAAATCAAAACCACAATGAAATGTCACCTGAAGCCTGTCAGAATGACTATTAATAAAAAGACAAGAAATAACAACTGTTGGAGAGGATGTTGAGAAAAGGGAACCCTCATACACTGCTGGTGGGAATGTAAATTGGTGCAGTCACTATGGAAAACAGTATGGAGATTCCCCAAAAACTTAAGAACAGAACTACCATATAATCCAGCTATTCCACTGCTGGGTATTTATCCAAAGAACTCAAAAACACTAATTCAAAAAGATATACACACCCCTATGCTCATTACAACATTATATAGCCAAAACTTGGAAACAACCTAAGTGCCCATCAACAGATGAATGGATAAAGAAGATGTGGTATATATATACACAATGGAATACTACTCAGCCATAAAAAAAGATGAAATCTTGTCATTTGCGACAACATGGATGGACCTTAAGAGTATTATGCTAAGTGAAATAAGTCAGACAAAGACACATACTGTATGACTTCACTCATATGTGGAAGCTAAAGAAACACACACACAAATACAGAGAACAAATTGGTGGTTACCAGAGGGGAAGTTGGGGGTGGGAGGAGGGCAAAAGGGGTAAAAGGGCATATTTGTATGGTGACAGATGGTAAACTAGACTTTTGGTGGTGAACACGATGTAGCCTATAGAGAAGTCAAAATATAATCATGTATACCTGAAATGTACATAATGTTATAAACAAATGTGAGGGAGGGAGAAAGGAAGGAAGGGAGGAAGGAAGGGAGAAAAGTTTAATCTACAGCCACTACAGGGCATTACATTAAGGATAGAGAAATGATCAAACTCATTAACTTACTCCCAATATCACAAAACTCCTATCTTTCTTCCACACCTCCAGGAGTCAAAGGTGGGAAAAAGGACACTGTAACTCCAAAATGGCTAGCAATGATAGCTCTTTCAGATAATAGTCTAAAGCTCCTAAACACTTGAATTGCCCTGGCTTACCGTAGTCTGTTCTCACCCCTCTTGGTAAACAATGATTTTGCCACGGAAGTCATACATCAAATCACCGATTCATTTCAGAGGACTGGAGAAATGTTTTGCCCTGTACACTTTGAGCTCCATCTTTCTAGTCAATACATTTTCAGTCTCCATTACAAACTGTTTTCCCTTTCTACTAGTCATTTATCAAAGTAAAATAAATGGAACAAAGAACTAAGCACCCAAGAAATGTTCCAAACAGGCACTTCAAGAAAACAATAAAACATTCCATTTCAAAATGCGTTAACATCTAACCTATCACCCATTTACTTCACCATCCCCCCACAAATTACCAAAAAGGACATCAACACGACCCTAATTCATCAAACATGTCCATACTTTTGCTGAGTATCATTTTCAAACAAGTAAAGGTTTATTGTAGAGTGAAATGGGCCCAACTACCTCTCTTTCTCAACATCAGAAAAAAGCAAGTAACATGGATGTTAGTCTCAGGCTGAGCACAATGGGGATAGTCAAGAGACAGGAGACCTGGTTCCGATGATGCTTTCTCCAGCCTTGTTGATTAGGCCAATCAAGCAGATGGTAGCTCTCATTTAAGACTTAGTAAACAGGCCACATTGCCTCCAAATGTCTTTATCCTTGTGGAGAACATGTGCTCCTCTCTCTGGCCAGCATGCTCTCATTGTTGGAACTGCCCTCTTGGTAGTGTGGTAAATCATAAGGCTGCTTCTTCCTCCATGAAGATATGATTATACCTAGGCGTATGATCCTTGACTCAAGTTAGACCAATCAGAATTTTCCCTAGAACTTTGACTGGAGCCCCAAAAACAGGCTCTCTGCGAACATGAATTATTTGAACTATGTAAACCAATGGTGCCACCACAAAGAGGCTGCTTGAGAATATGCCAAGCCAGAGTAAAGCAAAGCCAAGAAAGGTGTCATATGAACACACAAATGTAGCTGCATCTGGAGCTAAACCCTTGGACTTCCAGGTTAAGAGATCAATAAATTACGGGCTCTCTTTATGCCAGGTGAGTTGAGTTTCCATCACTTACACTAAGAGTCCTAATAATGTAATTTCCATATACCTTCTCCTGCTTTGCTTCTATCTTTGAAAAACAACCTTGTCTAGGTTGTCCCTGCCATTTATGGTCTGATCCTGCTCCATCCATCTTGTCCCTACTTGATTTTCTCCATCCCTTATCTTTCATTCTCTTAATTTCTATCTTCTCTCTTTCTGGTTCCATAACCTCTACTTACAAGCTTTCTCCCTCCTTTTGACATAAAATGGGTTTCTCCCTTTTATCAGACTCAAATCACAAAAAGGTACATTTGTAAAAATAGTTTAATCACAGGGTTTGAATTGAGTACTCTGCCTTTCACTTAACATTCCCTCATAAATGTATCTACACGGCTAAGTGCTCTTCACATCTATTATTTTAATGGCTATATAATGTCCCATGTCAACTTTATGATGATTTACTTAACCACTCCTCTAATATGGACACTTAGATAACTTCTTAGTTTGTAACATAAATAATGCTGGAAAGCATACTTCTTCATGTATAATTTTTCTTTCTTCTAAATTAATTTCTTAGGGCAAATTCTCAGAAGTCTCATCAAAACTGATTTGATGATTTAAATTCTTTTCTAATAGGCATAAGGTGATATTCCATTATGGATTTAGATTTTACCTGGTTATTAACAATGATTCTTAATATATTTGCCTCTTGTATTTTCTCTTATGTGAACTCTTTCTTCTTATTTTTAGCCAGTTTAATTCCTAAAGTTTGGTGATATTCTTAAATATTTGCATGAATTCTTTATAAACACTAAGTAGTTCTTTAAAAACACTAATTCTTTGAAAATCTATATTCTATTGGGTTTTTTTAGTTTTACCTTGTTAGATAGTTATAAATTTTTATCAAATTTGTCAATACTGTCTTCTATTCCAACAACTTTTAAAAATCATTCAAAAATCAAGTGTTGGTTTTATCCTTACATTAGAATTCTTTACTAATACTAGCTAATAGGAGTGAAAATTGGTACAACTTCCCTGAAGGGCAATTTGGTAATATGCGTTAAATGTGTACACAAATATGCTTTAAAAAAATATGACTCAAAAGTTGTATTTCTAAGGAATTTACCCTCAGGAAATAATTGAAATTTACCCCCAGGACGTAATTTGCCCTCAAAAAATAACTGAAAAGTGTGCAAGGATGTTCACCACAGTGTTGCTTACAATACCAAAATATTAGAATTAATATGAATACCAATCAATAGGGCTGGCTAAAATAACTTAGTCTATCCATGATGGATTCACGACGTAGATCAACATGAACTGACACAGAAAAGTACTCATTACACAGTATTAAATAAAAAAACAAGCGACCAAACAATACGCATATTGTGATGCCTATTTCTATTTCACTCACACACACACACACACAGAAAAAGTTCTGCTATAAATTCATCTAACATTTAGGAGTAATTATTTTTGTTTGTGGAATTATAGGGATCAATGGATACCTTTCCCTTCTTTTTATCTTTTTGTGGTTTGGTTTTTTAAAAAACACTATTGTTTACCCTGTTAACATTTTCTTAACTTAATAATTTACTTATCGTACAAAAAAAAATGGAACTCTTAGTTTTAAAGATACACTCTCCTTACTAAGGTATCCTTGACCTTAATAAGTTTGCATAAATACACCCCACAGGAATACACACGCCTTGATGCTCACAGTATTTCTGTTATTATGCTTTATATTTATCGTCTGATTATTATTATTAAGGTTTTTCCTCCAAGTCATCAGTGAAACAGTAAGAAATATAAAGACTTTTTTTCTTCAACAGCTTAATTCATTCTACCAAAGTGATAACCGAAGCAGCCATTTAACACGAGTCTCTCTCATATGCACTTGAGTTATCTTATTCCCATAAAAGATTCCTCTCTCTTCTCCTACTAAATCCTCAAGCTATTAAGAATCTTTTCCAGCAGTTCATGTTTTTCAAAAGGTTCTACTATTCATTAAAATATCCTACCACACTTGACCTTTCTCTTAAAAAACACATTTTAAATGCAGAAATTGATAAATCTGATAAAACTCTAGAAAAAACAAAAAGATAGTAAATTCTGTTGTCCAGCAGGGAGAAAAACTATACTCTTCAAAATCTGGGGTAGTATATATAAAATAACCAGGTTTCCATTAAAAAATTATTTTTAATACAGTAAAATGTACTATATCCTAAAACCATCCAGAACATAATTTAATCTTCGCAAATTGTGAAGGAGAAATGAGAAATGCCAACTAGATTAAAGAGGAGGGAAAAAGTTTATTACCACCACCTCAGGGGGCATCATTATGAACATCAGTGTTAAAGGAGTGGATTAATGTCTATTAATATGAAGTTTTACTTGACATAATGCCAGATGAACCCATTTTTGCTGAACTCATTAATAATGAACATAACAGTACTGACTCACTGTAGGAATATGTCTGCTAACTGATCTTTTTTTTTTTTTAGCAATGATGATCAGTCACATGGAGCCACCCACACCCTCTCCTAAGATTAAGAGAGCAACTACATCTGGACCTGGTGAGAATGAGGAGAGAGAGGAACCTGGCAGAGGAGGGTGCCATGATATCTCACTTCCGACAACACACTCATCAGTTTGTAGTGACAGAGTTAGAATTCAAGAGCAAATGATTTCCATTTCAAAGGTTCCCCATTGCCTACAGAAGGTAAAACAAATGCCTTATTCCAGGCCCTATGTGATCTGGAGTTTAAAAGTCCCTTCTCAGTGTTTCACCCATCCCTTCTCACACTTCAATCAAACTGGACTACCTTTGCCATTTATGCTTTCACTCATACTGATCCTCTATCTTAAGAGCCTTTCCCACATCTCTCCCAGTTCTAAACTGACCCATATTTCAAGGCCAAGATCAAAAGTGGATTCCTACAGGAATAATAGTATTCTCAAAGCTAGCATGTACTTACTACTTACTATATTCCAGGTACTTTCATGTATTATCTCATTTATCTTTGCAACAGCTCTGTAACATAGGCACAACTATTATCTCCATTTTGAAGGTAAAGTAAGTAACTTGCCCAAAGTCAAACAGTAGTGAAGAGCTCACACTCAAACTCAGGAGTCTGAATCCAGAGCTCAGGTCCTTACCCATGCTGCCATACTCCTATAGTGACACTCATCCCAAAGATCTTTGAATTAAGCTCATTATCTGACTGTATAGTATATATTGGTTATAAAATCCTATTTATATTGGCTTAAACAATGAGGGAATTTCTTAGCTCTTATAACAATTTCCCAGGAAGGTTAGTTCCTGGGCTGGTTAAGTCAGCAGATCAACAAGCAAAATCCTTTAGGAACCAAACTGTTTCCATCTTTCTCCTCCATCAACCTCTGTGTGTTAGAGCAAGGTATTCTAGTGGTTGCAAAATGGTTGCAATAGCACCTGGGATTGCATCTTCAGGTGCCAATGTTCAAAGAATAAGTTTAAAAATCTCCCATTAGTGAAATTCATCATAATACAGGCACACCTTAACAAACATGGAAAATCCTAAATAAGCAATCTCAAATTACACCTGAGTTAGAAAAAGAAGAACACACAAAGCCCAAAGTCAGCAGAAGGAGAGAAATAATAAAAATCAGAGCAGAAATAAATGCTATCGAAACAAAAAAGGCAGTAGAAAGGATCAATGAAACAAAGAGCTGATTCTTTGAGAAGATAAATAAAATTGACAAAGCCCTAGCCAGACTTACAAGGAAAAAAAGAGAGAAAGCTCAGATAAACAAAATTAGAAATGAAAGAGAAGAAATAACAGACACCACAGAATTGCAATGGATTATAAGAGAATACTACGAAAAACTATATGCCAACAAAATGGATAATCTAGAAGAAATGGATAAATTCTTAGACTCTTACAACCTCCCAAAGGTGAACCAAGAAGAAACAGATAATCTGAATAGACCAATCACAAGGAAAGAGATTGAAACAGCAATCCCAAAGAATCCAAAGAACAAAAGAATAAAAATCCCACCCCAAAGGATAAAACCCCAGGACCAGATGGCTTTCCTGAGGAGTTCTACCAAACTTTCAGAGAGGATTTAACACCTATCCTTCTCAAGCTATTCCAAAAACTGAGGGAAGATGGAACAATTCCTAACACATTCTATGAGGCCAACATCAGTCTGATACCAAAGCCTGACAAGGACAACACAAAAAAGGAAAACTACAGGCCAATATCACTGATGAACATAGACGCAAAAATCCTCAACAAAATTTTGGCAACCAAAATTCAGCAATACATCAAAAGGATCATACATCATGATCAAGTGGAATTTATACCAGGGACACAGGGATGGTTCAACATCTGCAAATCAACATCCACAAATCAATCAATGTGATACACCACATCAACAAATTGAGGGATAAAAACCACATGATCATCTTAATAGATGCAGAGAAGGCATTTGACAAGATCCAACAGCCATTTATTACAAAAACTCTTCACATATGGGGATAGAAGAAAATTACCTCAACATAATAAAGGCCATATATAACAAACCCACAGCCAACATCATACTCAATGGGCAAAAACTGAACGCCATCCCCCTGAGAATAAGAACAAGACAAGGATGCCCACTATCACCACTCTTATTCAACATAGTACTGGAGGTTTTGGCCAGAGCAACTAGGCAAGAGAAAGGAATAAAAGGAATCCAAATAGGGAGGGAAGAAGTGAAACTCTTGCTGTTTGCAGATGACATGATCTTATATATAGAGAACCCCAAAGAATCCATCAGAAAACTAATATAAATAATTAACAACTACAGTAACTTTGCAGGGTACAAAATCAACTTGCAGAAATCAGTTGCTTTTCTATACTCTAATAACAAATTTACAGAAAGAGAACTCAAGAATACAATTCCATTTACAATTGCAACTAAAAGAATAAAGTACCTAGGAGTAACTTTAACCAAGGAGGTGAAGGACTTATACAATGAAAACTATAAGATATTACTGAAAGAAATTGATAATGACATAAAGAGATGGAAAGAGATTCCATGCACATGGATTAGAAGAATAAACATAGTTAAAATGTCCATACTACCCAAAGCAGTCTACAGATTCAACGCAATCCCAATCAGAATCCCAATGACATTCTTCATGAAAATAGAAGAAAGAATCCTAAAATTCATATGGGGCAACCAAAGACCCCGAATTGCTAAGGCAATCCTGAGAACAATGAACAAAGCTGGAGGTATCACAATCCCTGACTTCAAAATGTACTACAAAACCATAGTAATCAAAACGGCATGGTACTGGTACAAAAACAGGCACACAAATCAATGGAACAGAAGTGAAAGCCCAGAAATAAAACCACACACCTATGGACAGCTAATCTTCAACAAAGAGGCCAAGAACATACAAGGGAGAAAAAATAGTCTCTTCAACAAATGGTGTTGGGAAAACTGGACAGCCACATAGAAAAGAATTAAGGTAGACCATTATCTAACGCCGTACACAAGAATAAACTCAAAATGAATCAAAGACTTGAAGATAAGTCCTGAAACCATAAAACTCCTAGAAGACAATATAGGGAGTACCCTCTTTGACATCAAACTAAAAAGGATCTTTTCCAATACCATGTCTTCTCAGACAAGGGAAACAAAAGAAAAAATAAAGAAGTGGGAGTTCATGAGACTAAAGAGCTTCTGCCAGGCAAAAGAAACCAGAATCAAAACAAAGAGACAACCCACCAACTGGGAGAAAATATTTGCAAATCATATATCTGAGGGGCTGGCCCCGTGGCCGAGTGGTTAAGTTCGCGCGCTCCGCTGCAGGCGGCCCAGTGTTTCGTTGGTTCGAATCCTGGGCGCGGACATGGCACTGCTCATCAGACCACGCTGAGGCGGCGTCCCACATGCCACAACTAGAGGGACCCACAACGAAGAATATACAACTATGTACTGGGGGCTTTGGGGAGAAAAAGGAAAAAAATAAAATCTTAAAAAAAAAAAATCATATATCCGACAAGGGGTTAATCTCCATAATACATAAGGAACTCACACAACTAAACAATAAAAAAAGAAAAAGCAGCCTGATCAAAAAATGGGCAGAGACTATGAACAGACATTTTTCCAAAGAAGATATACAGATGGCCAAGAAACACATGAAAAGATGTTCAACATCACTAATTATCAGGAAAATGCAAATCAAAACTACACTAAGATACGAATTTATGCCTGTTAAAATGGCTATAATCACTAAGACTAAAAATAACAAATGTTGGAGAGGGTGTAGAGAGAAGGGAACCCTCATACACTGCTGGAGGGAATGCAAACTGGTGCAGCCACTACGGAAAACAGTATGGAGATTCCTCAAAAAACTAAAAATAGAATTACCACATGACCCAGCTATCCCACTACTGGGTATCTACCCAAACAACTTGAAATCAACAATCCAAAGTAATATATGCACCCCTATGTTCATTGCAGCACTATTCACAATAGCCAAGACATGGAAACAATCCAAGTGCCCACTGACTGATGATTGGAAAAAGAAGATGTGGGAAATACATACAATGGAATACTACTTAGCCATAAAAGAAGACAAATCCATCCCATTTGCAACAACAAGGATGGACCTGGAGGGAATTATGCTAAGTGAAATAAGCCAGTCTGAGAAAGACAAACACCAGACGATTTCACTCATATGTGGAATATAAACAAACACATGGACAAAGAAAACAGTTCAGTGGTTATCAGGGGAAAGGGAGTGGGAGACGGGCACAGAGGGTGAAGGGGAGCACTTATGTGGTGACAGTCAAGAAATAATGAACAAGTGAAATCTCACATGGATGGAAACTATTATGAACTCAATAAAAAAAAAATCTCCCATTAGTGGAGAATCCTTCTTCGTCCTGAGGTTTCCTTCTCGTGAAGGGATATCGGCATATTAGTTCAGGCCCTTCTTATCCCTCGGAAGGTGGCACGATTGATCTAACTGGTAAATTTAAAAGACTAACTGGGCATGCTTAACTCAGTTCTGTCTTCCTTCCTCTTCTAGGGAACAAATCTATCAACCAAGAGTGTAAGTTTCCCTCTACTTCTCCAAAAAGCAATTCTTACCTGAGCAGCCCTTGTAGGTGAGAAAGCTGCCACAGGGAAGCTCTGTCTGTGAACGCATAAGTCTGCCCGATTCTGGGGGTTCAGAAGCAGTAAGCCCATTTGGCTCAAAATTAAAGCTATATCTTCCACTTTAGCTTCATTGATGAACGAAGAAAGTGATATTTTTACTTCTATATTTAGTCTTTGTTTTCTTTCTCAAGTTGTTCCGAACTGGGGGGAAAGAGGTGCTATTTATGGGGATCCTTTCAAGCACCCCAAAACTTCCATGCATATCCCATTGACCACAACTAGGTTATATACTCACTCCTAAACCAATACTGGCAAGGGAACGTAAACTTCCTAATTAGCTTACAATTAGGACTTACACAAGTCACGTGGGGAAGGGGTGGGGACTGGAAAACAATTAGGTCTTTGCCCGCAGAGAAAAGGAGAAAACAGGCTGTTGGGTAGGCCACCTAGGGTCTGCTATTACATGACCTGGGGATATAACTCATATCTTCCAACACAGGAAAGTTGATCCACAAACATCTGGAATCTGGTTGGATCACCACTACTACATATACCTCTGGCAAATATGAGAGAGAGGTTTCTTTATAGCCGCTAACTTCAGGTTAGGGTTTCCTCTGTTCCTGTTTTCTCATCTCTTGGACCAAGTTCCCTCTGGATTAAAGGCAAACTCAGTACAGTAAGAGCATCAAAGAATAAGTATGCATTTCTGTTAATAATTCTCTCCTGCTCACTATTACAAAACCATTTCAAGAATTTAAGGTACAAGGAACTATGAAATCTGCTCTCCAACAGACACCTTCTCCCCAGCCCCTCCCCCACCCATTCAATTTCCCTTTGGAAGAAAGGAATGACATAAATTTAATAAATAACCAATCTTGGGAGCTGTCAGGAAAGAACTCATAGGTCATGGCCCAAACTCAAGGGCCCCCTGGGGACTGACAATAAACTGTTTCTTAATATTAGAGCTTTTCCCTTTCCTCCTTCCTTTCATTTAGTTTATAAACTCTGGAAACCTAAAAAGTCATTGCTAAAAAGAACTTAGCTGGGAAACCAGAGGCTATGCACTTATTTTACAGAAAACTGCTCAGGCTTTTTAAAAAGTATTTTGTGCCAATTTTATATTTAAGTGTCCCTTCCCGTCACAGAAGCAAAATGCCAGCCATATGAAATTTTTAAAGCCAACTTTTCTTTAGACATTTGTCATTCAAATTCCAAGAAAACATAAGCTGGCTTAACTCATAATTGTCATTAGATACTTATATATTATCTTTTCCCTTAGTAAGCAGAGAGCTTTAAAAAGTAAGTAAACTATGACATAAGGTGTCATAAATGAGCGACAGCTCTTTTCTGGGGAATATATACATATGTACATATAAATGTGCAATGTATAAAATAAACATATGTATATGTATATATTTTGTAGTTATAAACAGACAAATGGAGAAAAAAGCCGAAATGAGATACTAGGTTGTAAGGCAATTCGGAGCAAAAACGAAGCAAACTTTCAAGTTTGAACAAGTTAATATGGCTGCCAAGCTCAGCTGCATCTTCTAAATTCAAAACAAAGCGTAAGAAATGTGTTTGCTAACTTAAAACATCTGTTTCTACCACAGAATAGGAATAAGAATGAGAATACATATGGATTATTCACCAATACGAGAACAAAATCTCTTGTAGTATTCTTAGAAGATATAAATTCCCAAAGAGAAAACTAGCACATCTGATTATGACAGACAATTTATAAAAACCCAGCAAGAAAAAAGAAGCATCTGAGGCACCTAGAGCCCAGTTCTCACCACCTGGTACCCAAGGGTATAAAATTGCTCCCTCTGAAGAAATGCATGGGAGAAAGCCTTGACCGTACTCTGGAGTCAGAAGGTTTTCTCCCCCTCTCTAAGGGCTTCCTTAGGTAGAAACTCACAGCTCTAACCTTGAATCCATACAAGTAAGAACTGAAATTAGAAGGGCCCTTGGAAGTCATCTCAACCAAGCCACCACTATCTCATTTCTGATGCTGGCTGTCCAGTCTCCACTTGAGTACCTCTAGTTAAAGGAAGTTCATTACTTCCTAAACTTTGTTCGAGCACCTGGCACAGTGCTGATGTGCTACTGGGTTTTCTGCCAAAGAATAAAGTTACCCCAGAATAAGTACATTTCAATAAAGAGTACCCTCCCCACTTAAAAGTATATTATTCACTATTTAAAAATAAATGAAGAAGGACCAGAGGCTAACCTCCACTGAGCACTGTTGGTCACAAGCACTGGGCTAAGTGCTTCGTGTTGATCTCCTTTAACCTTTACAGCAACTCTGTGAAGTAACAGTTCATCTCCATTCTACAGATGTAAAAACTAAGGTGACGAGTCCAACCACCCATGCCCCGGGAAGAACCTAATAAAGGAGAATTGTTTCCTGGTGGTGATGCCAAAGGAAAGTGAAATTCTTCTTACTCCATATAGTTGGAAAAGAACAGGAGAGAGGTGAAAACTTTGAAATAAAAAATTTATCTTCCTCCTCACGCTCAACGCCCCTATCACAGTTAAACATACTAACTAGGTAGTTTCCCTCTGATGGATTCCTATCTAGCACAGTCACACTCTCTCTTCCGCAAGCCCTGACTTTAGAGAAGGTTGTGAGAGCCCAGGAGAGTATGGGTATTGTGTAAGAAACACACCCCAAAATAGATTATGCAGCGTTTCTGGGTATTTTGAATCCCTTCTGGTAAGTTCTGACCTGAGGGATGGAAAACAACTCTCATTTATGACACCTTATGGTGTTATCTTGTCATAGTTTACTTACTTTTTAAAGCCCTCCGCTTACAAAGGAAGGGAAGACAGTGTTAAAGAAAGGAGAAGAGAGACAGCTGAAGTCAGTCCATAACTGAGATGGCTAGACGTGGCTCAGAACCAAATCAACTCAGAATGTCACCACAAGCCACACAACTGTCAAAAGTGAGGAAACACAACACACTGCGGTGAATATATACATGTATGTGTACATATATACATATATATATAATATAGCACACGTATATTTGTAAGGTAGAATGACCCCCTAAATGTTTCTTGCATCGTGTGGTGAATTTAGTGCACACTAGTGCAGGAGAGCCTCAGTTAAGTGGGAAGGGGTTAGCCAGGGACAGCTGGCTTTTGCGGGAGGTCAGGACAGAGACTGGCAGAGACAACTGCATGGCAGGTGCAGCGGGGCGGGGGGAAGACATAGGACTGAAGGTGAAAGAGGCTAGTTGAGTTCAGAGACAACAAGCAGACTGGCTTGGCTGTGAAAAACAGTATGCTTGCTGAAACGGCTTTAGAGTCAGAACTGGGTTTGAACTCCCTCTTCCTCTAGCACTGACTAGCTGTATAATTTTGGACATGTGACTTACACTTTCTTAGCCTCAGTTTCTTTATTTGTAAAAAGACAAAACCTACTTCCTAAGATTGTTGAGGGTATGAAATACATAGTAGGTGCTTAATAACTGTCCCTTCCTGCTCATCTTCTGGGTTGGTAAAGAGGAATTTTGTTATGGCAGAAAAGCACAGGCCAAGCACTGCATCTGGGTGTCTTCCCCATTTTATCATCTTTACAAAAACCCATTTCACATAGGAGGCAACAGAGATTCAGGAAGCTTATGTCACTTGCTCGACGTCACAGAGCTGGTTTCTAGTGGGGAAGGAAGAATCAAAATGTCTATCGGACTACAAGGGCCCTGAATGTTCCACTATATCTGGCAGCTTCCTGGGCAAAAAGTGATGAGATTGAAAAAGGTTTCAGTGGGAGGAATCCTCACAAGACAGGTTGAGGGTTAGCAACCAGCAGCCAGTGCCTAGATCTGCCTTCTCATTTGCTTGGTATGTTTTATGGAATTCTTCTGGGTAAAGCTGATGCTTTGCCATTTCCAACCAAACCCACCCTCCGCTTCCGCTCACTCGCCTGAGAAACGAAGGAACCTCAAGAACTTCTCATCCCTGCCGTAGTTTCCTCACCTAAAAAATGGAGAGTTCGAACCACATGATCTCTGAAGTCACTCCCAGCTCCAAAATGTGCATGGGTTTGGGACAGAGACATCATGCCACCATCTTCACAGCCAGCTCCTGACTGTTGAAGCCTCTTACCACAGAAACCCCCTCACCCCAAAGAGCTGTTTAATCAGAGAACCCTAGAATAGTGTATAAATGTTATTAAACTCCTTAATTCAATGCATAAATACACATTCATTTAATGGCAGTGATGTAGGTACAATGCTTTTCTTCAAGACCAGGTCAAATGGGGAGAGAGCAGCAACGAATTGTGCAGATAATTAACTATGTCCACTGTGCATCACCTACCGTTTCCAGTTTGAAATTCCTTAAAACAAAAAGAGAACTTAAAGTGATTGCAAATAAATCTGAATGCAGAATCTCTCTAGATTTTTGTGTTTTTCCCCAATCTTTTATAGTTGTCTCTTTCACACTTAATTTGACAGCAAATTTTTAGTGACTCACCTCTATGGAGTCCTTTTAAAGTATTCAGTATAGTTTCCCTAGAAACAAGAACATTATTTCTTTTCACATTCACATTTCAGCAGTTTAATTAAACTGTAAGTCAGATTTTGTCATTCCTCTGCTCTAGCTCCTCCAATGGCTCACCCACCTTACTGAAAGGACAAGCTAAGGCCCCATGTGCTCTGTCCTCTGTCCATCTCTCTGATCTCGTCTCCTGCCATCCTCCCCCTGGATCGTGCACTCCAGCCACTTTGACTTCCACCCACTTCTTCAAATGGCCAAGCAAGCTTCTGCTTCAGACTTTACACTTGCTATTCCCCCTGTCCGGAATTCTCTTGCCCTGATATCCAAGGGGCTAGCTCTTATAATAGCCTCTTTCAGGCCTCTGTCCAAATGTCACCTTCTCAGTGAGGTCTTCCTTATCACCCTATTTCAAGCAGCCACCTCGTCCCCTTTCCAGCCTTTTCTATCTCTCACTCCCATATTGTTTTTCTCCATAGCACTTATCTGACATTCTACATCTTTTACTCATTCAAATTCAAGCTTCATGAGGACAAGGATTTTGTCTGTTTGTTCACTGCTGCATTCCCAGTGCCTAGACCAGCAGGTCAGTTGTCACTCAATAAATATTTCTTTAATAATAATCTTTATTATTGTAATAAATGTATTGTCTTTCTGACTGAATCACAGAACTACAATAATAGGTACATCAGGCTTGAGGAGGTTTAGGAACAAACGTGGCAGAGAAGCCAGCTGGAGGGGTCAGGAGTGTGCTGGTGCACTAGAGCACAGCCTACTTAGCCCTGAGCAGCCATGAGCCCTGCGATCAGCCAGGACACAGAACTGAGAGGAGCAAGATCATTTGTTAAATGCAAATTAACTAGACAGTCTCTCCTTTAACTTGATCAAACTGACCTCTCCAAGTACTGGATGCTTTCATATTCAAATGTACAATAACACATAGTAACATCAAATATAGAAGACAGTCTAGCCACTTTTTTTCAGATAAAGGTGGAATAACAGAAGGAAGACAGGTTGTCTGGCTCTAGTCCACCACTCACTGGTCAATTACCTTTAGCAAATCTCTTAATCTCTCTCTCATCTTTGGTTCTTCATTAAAAAGGGGGAAGGTACAGGGGCCAACCCAGTGGCATAGCAGTTAAGTTCACGTGCTCTGCTTAGGCGGTGTGGGGTTCACAGGTTCGGATCCCAGGTGTGGACCCAGCACCACTGGTAAAGCCATGCTGTGGCAGCATCCCACATAAAATAGAGGAAGATTGGCACAGATGTTAACCCAGTGACAATCTTCCTCAAGCAAAAAGAGGAAGATTCGCAACAGATGTTAGCTCAGGGCCAATCATCCTCACAACAAAAAAAGGGGGGAGGTATAAAATAATAGGTGACGTGCCTATTTCACTGGTCTACTTTCAGCATCAGATGGATCAATAGCTATGAAAATATATTGAAAAATTATGAAGCACCCTATCCAATAAGCAATTCTCTCTGTATTAACATGGATAACTGACTTGTCTATAATATCTACTATAGCTCCCGAAAACTCATGATGTACTTGATAGCACTTTGATTTTAAAATGATTCTAAAATGTATTAAAGAATAAACAGAAGAAAAAGTAGGCTTTTAAGGGCACAGAATGGGGGAGAGAGGGAAAATGGCTTTCTCTTGATTCTTTAATAGAAAAGCACAAGAAAGAAAAAAACCATAAATCTCCAGAGCAGTAACTATATTACATAAAGTTCAGATTCAAGAATATTACTGTGAACATCAACAACTGTCTCAACTCTGGGATATTTCACATATTTCTAATCTATTTCAACACCACAAGGATAATCCAAGATGACTTACTAATATCATACAAGTCAATAGCAGGTTGTGATGTAAATGAGCAAACCCTTTCCAACCATCTCAGTTGTTTTTATTACAGCATTTATTAAACCAAAATAAAAAAGTGGTGAAGAATGACCTGTCACACCATTTATTAGGGTTGATGGAGTGTAGACAGTCTTTTCAATAAGGCTTTAACACACTGTTATGCACCATGGTGCCTTATTAATGAAAAGAAATGCATGAGACTTGCATCAGCTTTTCCCCCAAGTCATCCTGACATTAAATTCAAAATCAATTCTAGTCTACACAGCAAGGATTCAGAGATAAAACGTTAATTTGTTTGTTGTTTACCAAAACTTAAATTTATAATTCAAAGCAACAGTCAGGAATCCTCCATATTTTACTCAATTTAATAATCATACATTTTTGGAGGGGGTTCAACAAAGAAGCAAATACAACATGAAGATAAACAAACTATGTCCTAGTTCATATCTGACAACAGAATGGGATCTAATTTTCTCTCCGACTGAAAGAACACAAAGGACAGCCAGAGAATGCAAATTATGTATTGGGTGTTTGAACTTCTCTTCCAATACCTGAGTACTGGAATGGAACTAATTCACTCTGGAAAAGGTATTAAGTAATTGAGCATGACTGTGCCAGGATGAGAGATAATCCTCAAAATGTAAAGGAAAATAAACATATTTTACAATGATAGAGTTGCCTCATTCACTCAGTAACCTCAATCAAGCATCTCACATTCAAAAGAAATAAACCAAATATACAAAGAATGACCTACCGCCAACAAGGAACCCTGATAGACACAAGCACCTGTGAGGAGAAACAAAACGAGAATTAAAAGGATGCACAAAGACCAAGAGGCACTGCCTAGGCAGACTTATGCTAAAATTGCACCTATATGCATCATAATCAGCAAACTGGGCTTTTTCCAAAATCCTAAAAGCTTGAGCATTCTGCCCCTGGGGAAATAACCCCATACACCAAAACAACACTTCTTGAACATGCATAAGGGAAAGCATTATTAAAACTTATTATTTGATTTTTAAAATAAATGTATTTATAATGGTAGGCTATAAATACAGTGTATATTTTCCTTTGTGATAAATCAAAAAAGTCTCCATAATCCAGACACAATTTACTTATCCAGGCTTCTCTGCCACCCTGGGCTTACACAAATTCTCCAGTCCAACCCAAGAAGCCAACCTAGGATTCCACGATAATACTTTCATATCTCAAGGCCTTTGCTCATTTTCGTGTCCTGAAGGAGACGCATTTGGTCTATGCAACTTCCTTGAACTTGCTCCCACCTCCTTCACGAACCTTTCCAGCCCACAGGATTATGTTCTTTCTCCTTCGAGCTCACAGCACTCTGTGACTATAACATCTGTTCGTGAATTCATCCTTGTGTACTTCCTTGTGGCACCCTTGCTAAGGATGTGGAACTACTGACTCCCCCCCTCTACACTGTGTACGTACTCTTAGGACAGGGACTGCTTCCACTTCTTTGTTTTCCCTAACTCTTCACATAGTAAGCATCCACTTAGGTATTTGGTTGATTATCTATTTCATGCCTTTAATACAATATGTTCCATCTTAGGGATATTAAAACATTTTATGGGAGAGTGGTATAGACCGTAGTTGTTTGAAGAGAACTCTTCTGTTGAGTTCCTGACGTCCAAGATTCTTCTCATCCTCACTGCACTCCATTTTTTTTCTAATAGGCTGGTTATGTACTGATGCATCTTTATATTTTCCCTTCATTAAACACCAAATAAAAAACAACAGATGATTTGCTTCTAAATGGAAAAGAAGGCTGAATGTGAATAGGACAGACTATCTATTCTGAATAATTAGCATATCAAAAAATAAATCTTTTCTAAGTTTTATATTTGAAAACAATGTAAAATTGCAATCCTGATTTTAAAAAACATATACACACACTCACAACCAATTTTTGAGCAGCACGACAGGTGTCAATTTAATCTAGAAACATGTGGGCAGTGTGCTAACAGCTACTCTCTCAGAAACTGAGGCTGCAAAACAGATCAGAATAGCATACACACAGCAAGCAGAAGCACATCTGACAGTATGTCACACTTGGCGTCCAAAGAGGGAAGGACACATTTTACTCCAGAGCTTGGTCTCTAACAGGTCATTTATGAAGTCTCAAAAATAGTAACTTCTCAGGAAAGGTCTGGTCTACCTTATCTAGCAATAATGGAATTAAGTACCATCTTCAAAGAAAATGAGATAGCTATTTACACTTGAGGTTTGAATCAAAGATCTCTGAGGGCAAATTTATTGAATCGACTTTTGTGCCCTTGACATTCAAATAAGAATAACTTGAGATAAAACCCTGGGAGGAAATTCTTCTTAACTGACTTTTTTTCTTAAGAAATCCTGTTCCAAAGTCTTAGTATTTCAGTCTATGGTATTTCATAAGAATTGAGATATATATATATCTGAGATTTATATGTTTATGTAAATATATATAAAAAATCATATATGATATATATGTGTGTGTAAATATAATCATATATAGCTCAAATAAATATGTATCAGCACAATTACATTTATAAATTACTTAAATGGGCATATTTAATTACTTCTGATGTTTAAAAAATAAAAATAAAGACCATCACTTAGGTACAATTTAACAAAATTTAACCTTTAGAATAAACAAACAAAATTTAACTTTTAGAATAAGACTATCCTCAAACAACTTTACTGTCCTTCTCCAAAAGCCTCCAAAAGGAATCAAGTATCTTAAGAAGTATCCAGGTACCCATATCAAAACCCATTTCTGGAAGTGTAGACAGACATAAATTCACCGTAACATGAAAAAATAAAGCAGAATTGAATGTGTCACCACACACACTTGGTTTAACCAAACACCTGCCGGAGACTCAAGTCAAAACGGTGTGTAACTGCTGATAAATTCCATCATTAGGAAAAGGAAATAACTCAGTTTGGGTGGCTCTATGATGTACAATTCCAAAAGAAATAAGCTTTGCCCTCTGAAGGCTTTCCTAAAACAGAAGAGCTCTCTAACCGGAAGGCAGCTGCACAAACGAGTCTCTATTAACACAGCTTCCAAAACCTCATTTCTACTTTCCTGAGAAAACAAAGCATTCCAGCGTGCTGCCCAGTCCTATCAAACATTTATCACCACCCAATGCCAGCTGCGATGCTCCAAAGCAAGCATATTTCTCCCACACTCACACACGTATCACACCCACCAGCAGATGAAGTCGGGAGGTGTGTTGGCCTTGGGCGCTGGGTGCAGCTTCTGGGTCTGCACTAGAGCAGAGGCCTTTTCACAGGTCCACTCACAGACTATGGAAACCAAAGTTACTCTCTGCACTCATCACTTCTTTCCTTCAGGAGTCCTGGAATGACTGCAGCTCTATTTGAGGTTTAGATTTATGGCTTTATTTGAACTTTAAGGGAAACTCCAGCTCAAGGTGAATTCTGACGGGTGGTGCAGATCTAGGAGAAACTGGCCTTCTTCAAGGGAAGATAGGAAAAATAAGCGACAACAGCAGGCCAAGTTCTCTGACCAAGAACTTAGCTAGTTTCAGGGCATGGAATACAGCGGAGATGCCGAGTCATTTAAACTCCAACCCGCTGTGAGAAGGTGCACGAAGTTTTGCCGGGTGAAGCGATCATGTACAGAGCCAAGAAGGAAGAGGAGATCCTGAGGGCTTCCTCCCGTGGGCTTGGCTCCTTTCTTGCAGGTCACCTAGGCAAAATGTTCCTTCATCTTCATTTAAGTAAGTAAAGGGCTGTTTTTAAGCCCTTTTGCACATTATAAGGTACTCCTTTATGAGGTGCCTATATAAAATCTAAAGTTTTCAGAGAAAATTTGAGATACAACTTGCACCAGTAGCCGTATCCTGAAGCTATTCACTATGGAAACTGTACCTGACAAACTGAGTAAATTAGAGAAGTTAAATCGAAGAGCCACAAAACGTCAGACC
Organism: Equus quagga; assembly: GCF_021613505.1. Classification (NCBI taxonomy): domain Eukaryota; kingdom Metazoa; phylum Chordata; class Mammalia; order Perissodactyla; family Equidae; genus Equus; species Equus quagga. Next base: position 94,404,637 of record NC_060269.1, read on the forward strand.
CATTAGTTCAAAGAAACAGTGCCAGTTAGGACCATAAAATATGAAAAGATTTGGAGAGCCTGGTATCACAAAAATATGACTCATTAGGAACAAGCAGCCACAAGTTGTCTTTAAATGTTCAAGCTTTATGTTGTGTTATAATTCAGCATATGGCTTGTTCACTGTGGAACAGTTAAAACAGAATCATTTTCTGGACTGACAGGACAGCTCATGTCCTGCTTATTGTCAACCAGGATTTCCATCAATTAATAGTTAAAATGAAAATGGACCAACTGTTTTTGAACTAATGTAAGATTTGGCACACGGCTCCAACTTTGCCATGTGGCAGTACCCTCCCCTCTCCTGAGCCATGTGGTGGAGAGTATTTTATGACTATTTATGTCTGAGTAAAATTGAATGATATTGCCACTCAAGTCCATAACAGTGAATACAGATGGCTGTGTCCTCACTAAACGATGTATGTGTGGAGGATAACGCCCAGAATCCAGTCCCCAGAGGAGAACAGAAATGTTAATATGATGGAAATAAGAGCCTATGACAATATGACATCTCTTTCTTTCCACTAGCTGGTAGGTACAAAAGCCAAAAGATGCAAAGTTGCAATTATTCAATATTGGGAAACCCACCAGAGCCCAGTGTTCATATATCCCCACTGCTACTCTACTGGTATCAACAATTTCTGGGGAAGCAAACTCCTTGAGGGCAGGTATTAGGATTTTCTTTTTGATGTATGTATCCCCCCACCACACATAACCTGGCACAGAAGCTCTCAATAAAGATTTATGGAATGAAAGATTGAAGAAACAGGCTATTTTCCCCAGCCAACATCTTCTCTTCCTTAACAAAGAGTTTTAAGCCTTGAATCTCACACAGAAGGAACTCTCCAGCCAAGAGAGGAACCAAATATGCTGATCCACCCATAAATAAAACACTGTTTATCAAATGATCCTTTTCAGTGTATTCTGCTAATGGCATTCATAGGAAAAGCCTAGAAGATTGTGGGATTGGCTTAAGTCACACGGGGAGTGATGGGTCACAGACTAGAACTCTCTTAACCTCCAATCCAATAATCCTTCCCTCTCCCCAAGCCAAGGTGTTCTATGCAGTGCAACTTCACAGGATTTTCATGGGTCGACACAACTCAAGATGTGCTTCTCCAGAAAAACATCATGGCGGAGCTTGTCTGATTCAGAAAGCAGCCATGATTGCTAGAAATCTCTCTGTGACTCCTTGATTTTATTAAGTTCTCAAATCATGGTAGTTTGTCAGCTTAGCAACATAAGACAACGTAAAATAACAACTGCCAATAATTTGCTTGTAAAAATTGATTTTACTTTTAATAATTAAAATAAAATTCAGAACCAGAAAGTTGCAACTGGCCACAAATAAGGCAGCAAATACTGATTTTTTTTTCCTATGCTGGATGATTAGCAAAAGCATTTTAGAGCTATCACCTAGCAGACTTCCGCATTTGGTAAATGACAGAACTACAGAGCAAAGAAGCTCAGTGGTTCATTCAAGGTCATGGAGCAGCTTATCACAGAGGCCAGTCTAAGTTTAATGCAAAACAATGCGATTTGGCAATACTCATTCATCTGATCAATACTTTTTAGCACCTACTGTGTACTAGGGGCTGCGCTGGGGATATAAGAACAACTAGGAGCTATCGTAAGCCCTCAGTGAGCACACGGCTAGGTGAGGAAGACCAAATCCGCACCTTTATCAACTATAATTGTAGAATTATCAACCAGTGTGCTAGAAGCATGTATGACATGCTCTCTGAGCACTGAGAAGAAAACAGCAAATTCTGCCATGGCCTAGTCAGCAAAAGCATCACGGAGTATGGCACACCAAGAGAAGTGCACGTGAATGCTTCTTTTTCATTTTTAAAAATCCTTGCCAAAGCTAATAATAAAAACTTGAGGAAATCTCTAAAATCCTTAAGCTCTCCATCCTTGACTTCAATGCTCTTATTTTTAAGAGAAAAAGAAAACCCTGACAGAACCAAATCAAAGTTCTCATCAGAAGACAGCTGTACGTAAGTGCTTAGCATAGTGCCAGCCACATAATATGTGCTCAATAAATGTCCATATTCATTCGTTCCTTATTAGACAAGCATCATTGTGATTGGATCGAAGCCCTCAGACATCTATCAATCCAATTTGTGAAATGATTCTAGAATGCCCTGACGGTGGGAAGAAATATTAAGAAGCAAAGTTCCCAAAGAATCTTCGGAGGAATAGCTCCTCTGGCGCCCTGCGCTCCTCCTGCCCCATCAAGAGACTTTGGACTTTCTTACACTCTGCCCACTGTGTCAACCAGTCTTCCAAAGAGCGAACCCTGCAGGCTCTTAGTAATATGGCTTTTGTAATTCCAAGAGATCTGGTTCTGAAAAACGGCACCTTTCCAACTGCCCCCTGGTGAGCTATCACGGAGAGAGAGCACGTTTTCCGCGTTGATGGGATATCATTCTAAACAAGAAACTGCCAGCACCAAGTGAAAACGTCATTTTTCTAGTTCTCAAGATCAGATTTGGGTGGCCTGGGCTGACTTTCCCATCTGGGTTACTATTATAATTAAGCCCTATAAGTTTTATTTTTTTTAAATATGCACACACACAATAAGATATTTCTACAGGTTCTGCCCTGTTTGAAGAAGGCTGCGCAGGCCCCAGACGTGCTTCTCCCGGAATAGGAGACACCTGACATACTTCCCGGGAGGGTGCGGGCAGGCAGGACCCTTACCCTCAGGGAAGTCCTCACTGCCGTGCGTGGACTTCCAAGGCCACGCCACTTTCTCCCGGGAAACTAGCAAGGAAAAGGCAGCTGCTCTGGTGGCTGGAGGTCAACCCAAGGCAGGGCTTTGTCCTCCCCGGGGCCTCCCCCGCCCCCGGTCCCGCGCCCGGACTCTTGACCCACGAGTTGCCCCCAGCCGGCACCAGCGCGGAGAAGGCGGCCCTCCCGGCGCCGCCTCGGCAGCGGCTCTGATCTGCGGCCGGGCAGGTGAACTCTCTTCCCGCAGCTGGATGAATAATGAATGGAGCCAGGAGGGGAAGCCGAGAGCCGGGCGCCGGGATTAAGCCGTCTTCCTCCCAGCCCGCCGGCTCCCTTCCCCCTCCCTAAGCACCAGCCAGGCGACTTGCCCGGCTCCTCGGAGCAGGTGGGAGCTCGCAGCGCCTGGCGTCCCCGGGCCCGCCATCCCACCCCCCAAACTCTTAATTTACTGGTTGGTTCATTTATTTGCCTGAGCCCAGACTGCTTTTGCTATCATGGAGACACCAACTCCCACAGTCTCCTTCTTTCTCTCTCCCTGCTCCGGAGTTTTACACATAGGTTGGAGCCCCGGAGGAAAACCCGGAGGCAGAGGGCGAAGAAAGATAATGAAGCCAAACTCTTATTAACCACTTTTTTTTTCTAGGGAAATAGGCAGGCTCGTGCCTCTCGTACTGGGGAGATTTCTTTTGGTGCAACTGAATTGCCTACGTCCAGAACACACTCTAACCAGCTAGTTATAAAATCTTAACTGGACTTTACCAGGAGACTTATTGGGGCGAGGACAGGAAAGCGACGGGGGTTTTAAAGAGCCAGATTTTGTTTCAGAGGAGCAGGTAAGAGCAATTGTTCACTCCTCACCTACGCACCATGTAGTTGCTTCCCATTCGGTGGCAGCGGGGAAGTGGAAAAAAAGAGATCCGACTTCAGAGATGCCACCTCAATCGGCCACCCGCCCACCCAAATGCACTAAGGGCAGAGAGGGAGGCTTGTGATCTGAATGCAAAGCAATCAGGAGTAGGGATCTTCTCAGAAAAAGCCCGCTCCAGTTCCACTCCCACCCACCCACCCATCCCAAAAAAACTTCCAGCCGACCCACAACACCATAAACCCACTGGGCTTTTTAAACAGCACGATCATACACAGACAGACACACACACACACACACACCCAACAAAAAAAGCACGCTCTCACCTTCAGAATGATGAGGCAATATTGCAAATTCCGCCAATGCTAGGGCCACTCCAAGCCACACTTTGAAGACACCCATTGCCGCCTCGGCACCCACGCTGGAGGAGCCCAGCCTTCAGCATCCAAGAACCAGCTCTCGGCCAAAACGCTGGCTTCGGAGCCCCTGGCCGGGGCGCACGGAGAGCGGGGGGCGGCGGGCAGTTACCTCCCGGGAAACAAGGCGATGGACCGGCCGAAAGCGACGCTCACACCAGCCCCGAGGTGCCGGGGCGGGCGGGGGGTTCAATTCACTCTCCGCCGGGGTGGGGAGCGCGCTCAGCTCTCCTGCAAAGCCGGACGCCAACGCGGGCTGAGCTTGGGCGAATGAAAGAGGAGGCTGAGCGCAGTTCTCCGCTGCAAAGTCTCGCCCGAAAGTTGCCGGTCACCGGCTGACCGGATCTCCCAGGATTTCCCTCCGGCTGGACGCGTCCGCTCCCGGGTCCCCGACCGTGGAGATCCCGGCGCAGGTTCCTCCGAAGCAGCTTTTTAAAGTTCGCTTGACACTCTACGTCGGTGCTGCATCGGCAGAGGGGGTCGCCAGGAGCCCGGAAAGAGCCACCCACCCTCCTACTTGGCCGGGCCCCCCGGCTCCGCGGACCTCAGCCCCCGGGGGCCGCGCGCAGCAAACTTTGCGCCGCGCTGCGAACAGCTCGCGGGACTCGCCGGCGCTGCGGCTCCGGCGCCGCCTCGGGCTGCGCTCCCTCCAGGCGACGGTTCAGAAGCTTCCGAGGAAAGACGCGGGCGCGGCGCGGGGGCGCTGCCGCCACTTTCTCGCGCCCGCCCCTAGCCGGTGAGGAGCGCTGCGGGGGCGCGCCTTGCTCCACGCCCACAGGCACCTCCGCACCGAACACCCCGGAGCTGGTCTGCAGGGTGGAGGTGTGATTACAGGAGTGGGGGAGGAGCCATAATTTTAAACGCACAGAGGAAAGAGCTGGAGAGGCTGGATAGCACCCTCGAACTCAACGCCACTCGCACCAGAGAGCCCGGAAACGCACAAAATAAGGCCCTCTCTGGATCCCCGCGTTTAAAGGACACACGCTCCGCCTTCCTCCGCCTCCCTTCCCTCCTTCCTCCCTCCTTTGCTCGGTGTGAAAATGGACCCAGGGACTCGGAGCTTTGGCAAAGATTCCAGAGAGTCACGTGGGGAAGGGGAGAAGAGAAGGGGCGGGGGTAGGGGGGCGGCGAGGGGAGGCCGAGAGAGCAACCTGATCCCCTTATTATGCTGGAGTTCAGATTGCCTTTGTCTGGGGCGGGATCAAAAGTGGTCACAGAGGGGAGGGGTGGGGGGAAGATGGCGTGGTCCTTGCTCAGGCACAGCTGAGGGACCCCGAACCGGGTCCACATTCCTCCCTTGGGGAGGGACCCATTCCGGAGGGGGTATGCCCACATTCAAAGGCCCTGGCGCTGCCCCTCACCCCTACACCCCCCGACTCCTGCTGGACTAAGTGCGTGAGGCGGACCTGATCCATCTTCCTCGCTCTGGGACTCTCCGGTCGGCGCATCGTGGGTTTTACCAGCAGCCTGGGAGGATCTCGGCGTGTGTATCCAGGGCGGGGCCTCCCACCGCAAAGGCACCTTTACCTCCCCCGGAGAGAGGTTGTCAGTGGAACACGGCGCGGTCTCGGCGCGGTGGCTCCAGCTGCGCCCCCAAATGCCAGTGACTGGGAAGTAAATGTCAGGGCAGGGCAGAGTGGGGCGCGCGCTTCAAGATTGGAGGCCTGGGTTCCCGGTCAAGACTGACTGATGGCAACTATTTTTATAGAACCAAATAAAAATTGCTCGTCTAGGGTTAATCATTTTATAAGATGAGAATAGTTGCATCCGAGAGATGCTGGCTGGGTTCTGGTTAGCCCGGGGAAGAAACGTCCTGGGTCCCTCAGTTGACCTGAGATGGGCGAGCCTGTTGTTGGAGGGGCCTTTGTCCAAGGAGGGCAGTTTGTCCAAGCATTGTATGAGGAGCCTACTTATTTCCAGTCTTCTTGATCACCATGAAGCAGGCGGACGTTCTAATCTGCATCTGTGCCACTTGGAACAGTTCGTTTTTCGAAATAACTCAAATTGTAACTGGCAGGTCTCTGTGACGGTTACTACTAGCCAGAGTAAAAAGGAAACCTCTGACAACCCAGCACCGATTTTTGAGTATTTAGATGACCCAGGGGTTGCGCAACTCGCCCTCGGTCTCCCGGGCTGTGGTGGTCTCGGGGACAGAGATCATTTACTACCTTTGTATCCGAAGCACATAGAAGGTGCCCATTAAAAGTGTGTTGAAAGAATGGACTGACAAAATGGTAAGTCCCTGAGAGCAGAGGTCATATCAAGGGGCGTTTGTTGTCTTAACCCCTCCTCCCAAAAAAAGGATCCCCTCCCCTTTTTTATTTAGAAAGTTGACATTTTCTCAATCCCATGTAAAGTGCTATGAAAACTTATTTTGGAACACATTCCGTCAGCCACATTCCCACCCCAAAACCCCCCCTTATAGAAATTTTGTAGCCACCACTGACTGGGAGTAATTTATACAATTTACTTTCTCAAGAATCAATTTGATATTATAAAAATTATTGTACAATTGTGCCACTCAAAGAAGTCTCAATAAGACATCTGTTATTCTTGTGGGAAATGCAAATGTGCTATTTTTTAAAAAAAGAAAGGAAATGAAGGAAGGAAGGAAGAAAAAAGGAGGTGGGGGAGAATAGCACTACCAAGTCACCTCGAGTTTATCATATGCTGTGTTTATATATAACATCCCCCTCCACCACTGCCCAGCACAGCGGGACACACTGGCCCACTCATTCATCCTCCCTCACCCTAATTAGGTAGAGACCTGGTAGCCCAGAGTGCCTGCCCCAAGATCCTTGGATGACCAAATGGTTGAAAGAGTCAATCAATAATTCAGTAATACTAGACATATGTAGCACCTTCTAGGGCCACTTAAATTGAGATGTTGGAAAAATTATATTAGCATAACCTATTTCATTAGGAAGAAAATTTAGTAAGCGTTTTTATGGATATGCAACTAATCATAACCAGTTTATCTCTATAAGTTAACCCCTACATATGAGTGCTTCATTCCAACAACCAACACTTCTGCTGACAGGGAGCTGGCAGTTCACTCGCCAGAGACATTTGGGTCTGTATCTTCAATGCTCTGCATTCACATGTCTGGATTCCACAGCTTCTGTGAATATGATGTACCATGTCTCCTTGGATCCACCCTGCTATCATCTATTGACATTTCCCTGGCCTTGCTGCTAACCATTTTGGGGGCTGGATTTATCAATTCCTGCTGTAAATGATAGTAATAACAACAATGATAATAGCCTGCACATATTGAATACTTTGTGCCTAAGACTTACCCGTTCCCATTTCATCCTCCAATAATCTTGTGAGATAGGTGCTGTTGTTATTTCCATTTACAGGAGAAATAAGTGATGTTCAGAGAGGTAATCTGTCCAAAGTCAGACAGCTAATAAATGACGAAGCACGTTAGACCAAGGGATTCTGGCTGCAATTAGAGGCAAACTCCCAAATCGCAGTGTCTCAAAATGACGAGTTTATTTCTCAATCACATCCTGGCCCCTGGGCATTCACCTGCACATTGGCTCCTGGGCATTGATGACTTCTTGTTGCCAGGCCACCATGGAGCACATGGCATGCACTGCTTCTGCGTAAGAGCAAGAGAGTGAAAAAGGAGGCAGTACAGTCCCTAAGGGCCACAGCCCTTCCTCTCCTAGTGGCGAGAATGAGTTACTGGGCCCTAACCCAACTGCAAAGGGGCCTGGGGCCCATCGGGGACACATGGATATTTAGCAGGCACTAACTGTGCTGCCTCACTCCACAGCCTCTGCTCTCAACTCTCTTAACTGTCCTTGGCTACACTATCCTGCCTCTCAGCCAAGCCCCAGGTTAGCCCCTACTAACACTCAGACCTTGCTGCCCTTTGCTGCCCCTGCCCTGTTTCTCCAACCAGTCTGTCTTTCCCGCTCTTCCACTTTACTCTGCTTTCCCTTTCTCCCTCTTGACCCTCTTCTCTCTACGTCTCTCGGTCTTCCTTCTGCACAACCCGGCTCTCCGTGTTGAGTCTTCTAACAGATCATTCTCATATGTGCCTTCTCTGACCTCTCCCCTTCCCTGCCCTGGGAGTGAACCTGCAGTGTTAGTGCATTGTTCTGGTTTGTCAGTGTCAACACGTGACAACATTTGTTGCTTTTTATCCGCCCCCCCCCCCCCCCCCCCCCCCCCCCCCCGCCCGCTTCAAATAGTTACATCAAAAAGAATATTCAAAGAATACAGAAGTATAAACTGATGGGCTCTGCTATCATCTAACCCCTCCACAAGGATAACCACAGCAAATACGTGCAGACATTTTTCTATGTTTAACTGAACATAATTCTTCTTACAAAAATAGAGTCAGAATTTACATGCTATTTTGCAACCTGCCTTTTTTCTCCCACTGCACAATATAGTGAGCCCCTAAGTTTCTAAGCCAAAGCATATTGATCTACCACATTCTTTTCAAGAGCTGCCGGGGTTAACACTGTGTGGATATGTCTTTACATATTTAGACAATCCTCTTTTTGAAGAACATTTACGTTGTTTCCAATTTTTTGCTGTTATAAATAATACAGCATTAAATGTCCTTATAAAAGTCCTTTGTGCACTTACCCAATTATTTCCCTGGGATAAACTTTTGTAGGTGAAAGTGCTGGGTCAAAGGCATGCATTTTTAAAAATTTTGATACCTATCATTTTAATCTTTACAAATCTCAAAAGATAAAATGGAATTTTGCTTAATTCCACTTATTAACTGTGTCTCCTCAGGCCTATTACCCTCCCTGAAACTCAGATTCCTTGTCTGTAAAATGGACATTAGAATAGTGCCCCCTTACAGGACTGTTGTTTGTGATAAATAACAGTGCTTAGCACCATATATGACCCATGTTAGCCACTTAGCAGATGTTAGCCAAGTGAAACACAGGTACTTTTTAAATCTGCATTTCTTTGCTCATTAGTAAGGTAAAACATTTTTTCCTACATTTGTGGTCTTTCTTTGTGTGTGTCTGAATTGTCTCCTATTTCTCTGTTAGTGGAAAATTGTATGGGGTCTTCATACCTTCAGGATATTAATCCTTTTCTATGCATTTGGATATTGCTTTACAGAAAGGGAGTGGCTATCACCATTTATTTTTGTAGAAAATGATAGTTTCCCCAGCAGTGTCACTGGAAGGACATGCAAGAACAACCCAGGAAAAAAGCCTTCATATCTAGAAACTTTTTCCTGGCATAAAATAAACACAAACCCCAAGTTTTAAATTCGTTTCCTTGTTTTGTCTTCCCCACTTTAGGCAGCCTCCCAGACGTTACACACTGGCCTGGTCGTAGCCATGTGGCAGGCTGGGGTCTTCTTGGTGCCCCTGCCTCACAATTTGTTAAATATTTTTAATGTCACCCTTGGGCTTACCATAACCACACAGCAGAAAGCGCAGCATCAGAGGTCACTGAAAATGCCAAATGGTCACAGCAGCCAATGAAGGAGAAGCGGATAGATCATCTGAGCACATTTCATCAATTTCTTCCTGCACAGATTACACTGGCTCTTGTCTTCTAAATAAAAGTCCTACAGGACTGGGCCTGATTCATCCTGCACTTTACTATGACATACTGCCTTCTAGATTGTTTTTTTAACTTTATTTGTTCTTTTCTGTATTATCTCCTAATCTAGAACATCTTGAATAACTACCTATCTAATCAATACTGGTAATAAGTACAACATAGTCATGGTAATGAGAAAAAAATTACTGAAAACTTCATAAGAAACAAATTTTTTTTATTTTACTAATCACCCTGTCACCATGTTGAGCTGTATATTCCCATTTATATTTATTTCTACTGAAAGAACTGGTAGGAGACCAGGCATAAAAAGAAGAGGTGAGGGAGAAAGGAAAGAGGATTTCCAAATACTCTTTGCTTTTGCTTCAGATTAGAAAGTATTCTAACATAGACATCCCCTTTGCCCCGGCCCAATTTAAACAACAAAATATTCTGAGCAAGCTGTAAGATCGAATGTGTTGAGCAAATTGTGATTCCTCCATAAAATGGAATATTATACAGAGAGTAAAAATGATACCTTAAACATATATTTATTGACATGGAAACGTTTTTAAAATATTCTTGGGTGAAAATGTAGATCATAAGATAATATAATTTTCCCATGATTTTGCTTATACACATGTACTTTCATAGATTTACATACACATATCCATACATAATATCTCAAAGGATATACTCCAAAATATTATCTCTGAGAATTCGAGTGGTTTTTAATTTTTAGCTTATCTGTATTTTTCTCATTCTTCTGAATGCATTTAATATGCATTCATATTGAATGCATATTAATTGTGCAATCCAAAATTATATTGGAGAAATTTTCAACTAACCAAATAAGGTAATTCAAACTGGCTTAAACTATATGTGGCATTCACCATCTGTCATAACTAGAAACTAAGGCTTACCTTAGAAGACCTTCAGATTGGGTTCAATTTAGCACTTTAATGATTCATAAAAGATGTGAATTCTCTCTTTCTCTCCATTCTGCCCTTATGAGAGACACTATTAGTGCTCACCAACAGTGCCTGGATACGTGGAAGATCACATTTTTCCCAGCCGTCTGGGAAGGGGGGTGGGGCATGTAACTAGATATCGACCTGCACTGTCCGATACAGCAGCCATGTGGCTACTGAGCTCTTGAAAGGTGACTAGTCCAAATTGAGATGTGCTGCAAGCGTAAAATATACATCAGCTTTCAAAGACTTAGTACACATGAAAAAAAGAATGTGAACGATCCCATTAATTTTTTATATTAAACACGTGTTGGAATGCTAATATTTAGGATATATTGTGTTGAATAAAATATATTATTAAAACTAATTTTACCTGTTTCTTTTTACTTTTTAAAATGTAGCTACTAGAAAATTAGGTTTACACATGTTCACTATACATCTATGAAAATGGCTTAAAAAAATCAAACTGATAATAGCAAGCACTGGCAAGGATGTGGAGTAACTGGAACTCTCAGATGTATTGCTGGTGTTAACACAAAATGGTGCAGACACTTTGGAAAACAGTTTGGCAATTTCTTATAAAGTTAAATGTGAAGTTACCATATGACCAAGCTATCACACTGCTAAATATTTACCCAAAGGAAATGAAAACCTATGTTCACACAAAAACCTGTGCACGAGTGTGTATAGTGGCTTTATCAGTCACCAAAAACTGGAAACAACTGGGGCCAGCCAGGTGGCTAGTGGTTAAGTTTGTGCTCTCCGCTTTGGCAGCCCAGTGTTCACCGGTTTGGATCCCCGATGTGGACCTATGCAGTGCTTATCAAGCCATGCTGTGGCAGGCATCCCACATATAAAGTAGAGGAAGATGGGTACAGATGTTAGCTCAGGGCCAGTCTTCCTCAAAAAAAAAAGCTGGAAACAACCCAAATGTCCTTCTAATGGGAAATGGATAAATAAACTGGCATATCCATACAATGGAATACTACTCAGCAACAAAAAAGAACAACTACTGACACATACCATGACCTGGATGAATCTCAGATGCATTATGCCTAGTGAAAGAAGCCAGCCTCAAAAAGCTACATATTCTATGATTCCACTTGTGTCTACTTATGTGACATCCTTGAAAGGCAAAACCACAGGGTCAAAAAACAGATCAGTGGTTGCTGGAGGCAAAGGGTGGGAGGAGGAGTTGACTACAAAGCGTACAGGGTAATTTGGAGGCGAGATGGAACTGTTCAAAAACTTGCTTGCAATGGTGATTATGTGACTGTATGTGTTTGTCGAAACTCACAGAACTGTACACTAAAAAGGGTAAATTTTACTGTATGTAAATTATACCCTAATTTAAAACATAGAAAACAAACAACAAACAAAGAAATCTTAGCAAACAAGCATTACCTCCAAATTTGGTAATAACAACAAGAAGAATAATAAAGTTAGGCAAAATAATTACACATGTGGTTCACTGACAGCACTGTTTCAGACATTGGGCTACGACACTTTGGGGCCAAAGCAGCTATAGCAATGCTCCCTTCCCCTGCCTCAGTGAATTCTGAAACCTGTGATGGCAGCGGCATAAGATGTTGAACCTCAATAAGCCCAAGTCTTGAATGCCTATTTGGAACAAAGGCCTCTGTCAACATTCACTGGACAGGTAACGTGAGAAAAAAACTTTATTTGTTAGGCAATGAAAGATTTGGGGGTCATTACTTCAGCCTATCCTGACAAATTCTCCCTTCTACTGTGTCAGCTTCACCTTCCTCTTGGATCCCACTTTTAGATATAAAGTAACTAGCAATTCTCAGAGCACATGCTGTTTTGTCCAATCTACAGGAGGTTAATCCAGAGCCATCTAACAACAGCAAAGAATCTGCTTTCTTGTGAATCCCCAGCAAACATTTCCTTGTGTTTTGTTGGTCCACATTCGCTCTCATGCTCATCCCTGAATCGACATGTTTGACAGAGTATGAAATTTCATGAACTAGCTAAGACTTGAGTCATAAGATATGCCCCACCCCTACAGTCAGGAGTAGAGTTCACATTCTCCCCAAATTAGGGAGACTAATTTGTTATTCAAACCAAAATAGTTCAGCGTGATAGAGAATGTATTAATAATTGTGCCAGAATAACAGACACAAACCAGGGCTCTCAAAGTCCGTGGCTTCTTGGGGGAATATATGGACACCTGAATGAAAAGTTGGCAGTTACTAAGAGAAAGTGGAATGGATATTGGGGAGATAACCACAATGATCAGTCTAAAAAATATTTTAACCAAATACATACCTACCTGTCTTAGCCAATTCAGGCTGCAATAATGAAATACTATAGATTAGGTGGCTTATAAACAACAGAAATTTATTGCTCACAGTTCTCGAGGCTGAGAAGTCCAAGATGAAGACAAAGGCAGATTCAGTGTCTGGTGAGAGCCTGCTTCCTGGTTCACAGATGGCTGCATTTTTCCTGAGTCCTCACGTGGCAGAGGGGCCAAGGGAGCTCTCCGGGGCCTCTTTTCTACAGGCTGCAATCCCACTCATAAGGGCTCCACTCTAATGTTCTAATCACCTCCCAAAGGCCCCACCTCCAAATATTATCACATTAGGGATTAGGTTTCAACATATGAATTTTGGGGGGACACAAGCATTCAGTCTATAGCACCCGCAAAGAAAATAAAGAGTCCTTGAGGTAGTAATTACCATATACTCTCTTTTAGGAAAACTCAGCAGAGTGCAAAGCCTGCTCCTGAAGACAGCTTGTTTTCAAGATATTCTTTCCAAGGTTACACAACTGGGAATCAAAAGCAGTGAACTCAAGCCTTTTCTTGTGTCTCGGACTGCCCAGATCCCACCACCAAGGTTTTCTAAAGACCCCAGAGCAGAAATGACAAAGAACAACATATTCCACCTTCTCAGAAGTAAACTCATGAGTTTGAGGTTATTTTCACTACAAAGATGTTGACCTCCACAAACTGAGGAGAGGGAGACTGTGTTATCTCACAGAGCTCAGGAGGTAACATCTACAACTAGTCTAAGTGCTAAGACTAGCTAGTTGACTTACTTTAGATAAGTCGTTAATAGATCTTCTAAGTCCTCATCTGTAAGAGGGAGATAATGATACTCGGGATCTCCTTATCAAACTGAGCTGTTTTGAGGCTCAAATTAAGAAAATGGACTTGAAAATCTTTTTAAATATTAAGAGTACTATAGAAGTGTAAAGTATTATTATTAAGAACTTTCAGCTAGGTCATGCACTTTTATGTGTGAGGCAGTTTTAAGGCCACGAATAATCATTCTCTAGTAATTGCATACATAAATGCTCCCAGAGGTCTATTTCAGCAGGCTATTTAGATAAATCAAAACTGATGACGATGCTATTGATGATGATAATGATGATATTTCTCTATTCGTGAATGAGAAGCCGGAAGCAAAGCTAACTGATCTCCTACCTTGATCTGTGGAAGAAGACTAAGTACCTTTTAGTGTTTTTATTTTTTAAAGATTTAGTGGTGATATAATCGGAACTGTAACTTTTACTATCAATGTGAGCCGGTGTGTTCATTCATACTAATCCATTAGTAACTAATTTTACTGTTTTTCTCTCTTCTCCTATGAGCATCTGGTAACGGTGCAGCTCCAATAAGTCTTGCTTTGGTGCCTCCAGAGTGATTCAATCTTAAAATGACTGTGGACTCTGAAAAGACAGGGAAAAATTGGCCATGGGTTCTCATGGGAGTCCCCTGGCAGACAGGCAGACCTGAACCTGCTGTCATCTTTAGGAGGTCATAGAGTTGAGAAATATTTCCCCTGTGGATACAATACAAAAAGAAGGTGGGAAAGCAGACAGTGAAGAGCCATGACCCTGTGTCCCTTCACATCTTGTTTAGAACCAAAAAGTGTACGGAATTTAGAAGTGTCTCGGAGATGGGAGAAATGTTCATATCTCCTTGAGTTGGCGCTCTCTTGTTAACTTCAGCATCCTTCTTTAGCATCTGCCTTTATGCTTCTTCTCACCAAGGCATTTCAGCATGAATATGAATCTGAATCAATGATGCATCGTACATGGCATCGGTATAGAAAATTTAACTTGCAACAAAGTCAGGCCAAAGCTTTTCATAAAATGTAAAGATATGTAATGTCTTAATTTACATATGGTATTGTAGTCAGAGAAAGACTTGCTGGAAAGAAGAGAGCTCACTTAAATAAGCAAAGGGAAAGAATTGCTATAAAAATACAATTAATTTCATAGATATCCAAGGACAGAACAAAGTTCATGCATATAGCTACCTATATGATCTAACATGGCTAGAACAGCATGATTTTTCTGTGCTCTCCCCTCACATAAAAACATGCGAGGAAAAGTTTTCTACTCTGATTTTCTAAAAAATTTATTTGAAAAGAAAAAGGGCAATTGTTTTTATCCACAACTATATTGATAAATCCTCTTATAGTCTGAGTATATTAAAAGACTTAAAATAAGCTTTGAATTGAACTGGAAACTTGTTTACATGATGCTACTTTACATAGACCACCAAAAATAACTTTAGTTGTTTTCATTTTCAACATAAATATGGGGATTCCATAAGTAGTACCTATATTGGGTAAAAATAAAATAACATTCTGATGAATAGACACATTAATTTGCATTATTCATGGCATAAAGTACTACACCCAGAGTAACGCCTTTCTAACTTAAGTAGTTACAGAGGACCCCAGCCAGCCTGCCTGCCCAGTGCCCATGTGACTGGAAGGAATCTGACCCATGTGATTTATCCACGGAGCTCTTTAGGTAAGCCACCTTCTGGCATCCCCAAACATACATTCCCATTCGGGGGAGAAGCAACTCAAGTTTACTGTCGCTGAAGAAATGCACATCAGCTGCCTATACCAGTCACCCTGTCGTAAATAGAAACGGACAACCAAAATCAAAACACATTTGAGAAGAGAACCACTGCTCGAAACAGACATGTAAAGATGAACAAACAAAATAATTGATCCCAGAGTAAAAAGATATAATGCAAGAAACACAAGAAAACTTTAAAAAAATTAAATTGATATCCTCAAAGTTATTTCAAAGGACAGTAGTTCAGTAAAACGAGCACTGTCTGCTATGAAAAAAGAGCAGTTAAGAACGTAAAAGAGTTTTTGGAAAATAAAGATATAATTTCCAAAATAAAAACTTACTAGAAGTTCTGAATAATAAAACATGCATAGCTGAAGACTTCAATCAGTAGCTTGGAACAGAAAACTGAGGACGTTTTCAAAATTTAGAGCAATAAAACATGATGTAGCTCCAGGAGACCCGCTATCTGTCTAACAAGAGTTCTCAGAGGAGGAAACAGAGAAAACGCAGGGAAAGAAGCCATCAAAGGCACAATAGTTATTCAAGCTGGGAGATGGGAGCCTGAGCACATATTCCTCTCTCCCCTGACTGAATAGTGAGATACACAGCTAATGTGGAGAGGGCCTTGGGAGTGGGAGGGGAATAAGGAAAGTGTGGCCCACTTAGGATTGAGTGTCCTACACAGACAGTTTGTTAGGCCTGGGTAGGGCAGCTTCCGTAGAGCATCATCGACAAAGCCGGGAGAATCAAAGACCAGGCATCCAAGGAGAGGGTTATCACTCTAGTGGAAACTGGAGTGAAGTTTACTGATTTTTCATCTCCTGGAATAAGATCTGTCAATTTGAACCTAATAGATGTCTCTAACACAAGGAAATCCTCTAGTTCCACCCTTGCAGGCCATTCTTAGGACGAATTATAGCACTGGGCTGAACTGCCCCCTTTGTGCGGCTGAAGAAGGACCAAGTCCCCCCCTACGCACACACTCAAACTAAAGAATGCTGACAGTATGTCAAGTTCCCACTCAAAGCTGGCTCACCAGGGAAGTTTCTTTCTTAACTCTCATCTCCTGCCTATCCACCATCGACTGAAACATCTCAACAGGCTGACTTACAGACACTGTTATGGGAAAGCAAAGAAGGATCTCAGATTGTTTAAGGGGCTCAGTGGCTTGAAGGAGGAAGACCAGGGCAAAAAAAGACAGGACAGATGGCTCCCATGAGGCAGATTAATATAGACAAAAAAGATAATTTAAGGAAAAAATATTCTGTAAATTAGTGGCATATGAATTGATATTGGTAAATGAAGGATCAGAAAACCAAAAGTGCTTGTTTGAAAAAAAATGTTTTAAGCCACAGTATTTGAATTTTAAAATTCATTGGAGGAAAACCAAAATAGAGTGGATACTTCTGGAAATAAAATTAAAAATATGGTGACTCAAATAGAGAAATTATATCACAACAAAGCCTCAAAATAGGAAAGTTGGAAGTCATGAGTAAAAAGACATGGAAAATGGCTCTAGAAGAACTGAAACACAAAAAAATGGGCATTCTAAGAGGTAAAAAGAGAACATACAAAAGGGGAAGTTTAAAAAGAGAACACAGCGGGGCTGGCCCCGTGGCCGAGTAGTTAAGTTCGTGCGCTCCACTGCAGGCAGCCCAGTGTTTCATTGGTTCGAATCCTGGGTGCGGACATGGCACTGCTCATCAGACCACGCTGAGGCAGCGTCCCACATGCCACAACTAGAAGGACCCACAACGAAATATACAACTATGTACCGGGGGGCTTTGGGGAGAAAAAGGAGAAAAAAATAAAATCTTTAAAAAGAGAACACAGGAAAGATTCTGCTTTTCAGATTGAAATGTGCCGGGCATAATTAATTTTTTAAATGACACACATTTTGACAGAATCTGATAAAACTATGAACACCAAAGATAAAGAGAATCTCATACTTCCAGACTTTACTACACACACACACAGATCAACTTAGACAGGAAAGAAAATTGAAATGCCACTCTGGAAGACAGGGAAAAATATTTTCAGGCTTTCCAGAGAAAAAAAAAGTAAGATCCAAGAATTCTTTACCAGCCTAGATATCCCCACGGAAGAGCAAGAGAATAAATTTTATACAATCACAAAATATACTGCCTTTGAATCCTTTCTTAGGAAACAAAGAAGCAAAGAGAAAATTAATTCTTGACAGATATCTCAAATTTAGTAAAAGATTGAGTGTGCAGGAAACGGTGATGAGCAAAGTCTTATTTTTTAAAAACTAAAAAAAGTTGATAAAATTAAAACGATGATAACGCAATTTTTGAAGTATAAAATAGATGTTGAATAAGGATTATAAGAAGCGAAAAGGCATAATTCAAGGAACAGTAAACAATAGTTTAGAATTAAAATTCCAATAATACCTAAAACTTAGGGTTAAAGAAACAGAAGTTTTGAAATAAAAGTTTGTTAGAAGATGGGGTGGGGGGCGGGGGAGAGCAGCAGGGAGAAGGGGAGAGGAAGTAGGGAAATAAAATGGTGAAGATCATTGACCTATTTTAATTGGGAGAATGTTAAAATAGAGACCCAGAACAGAATTTTGAAATTGATGTTAGGAGTGGGAGGAAGAAGGGGTAAGATGGTGGCTGTAGGAAGAGCAGGACAGAATTAGGCCTTCTTCTTGACCCTAAAATGCAGAGGATATATTTGTTTTTCAAACATATAGGGAACAGTTATAAACGTTGGCCATGTATCAAGCCATAAATAAAATCTCAGTAAATTCAAAAAAGAAAAAGACCAAACACAACATATTCTCTAACAACTACAATAAAAGTAGGCATTAACAAGAAGAGAATAGTTTTTATTTTAAATATGTGCACTTAGAAATGTAAAAGCACTCCTTTAAATAACTCTTAGTTTAAAAAAGATCTCAAAACCAAAATTACAAAAATTAATGACAAAGAAAATTGCTCATCAAAGCCTATGTGATAGAGTTCAATATGGTATCTGCATCAAGAAATGAAGAATAGTTATAGCTTAAAAGAATTTATTAAAACTAAGAAAGATCGAAAACAGAAAAGCTAACATTTTAACTATAGAATTAAGAAAAAATTATGTCCAGAGAAATTCAAAGAAATGTATTAGTAAACACAGAAACATAAATTAGTTAAATACAAAACAAAAACTAAGTACATATCAATAAAACCAAAACATATTTTTTTGAAAAATCAAGAAAATGGCCAAATCTTGCAACCTAGAGA
This sequence comes from Equus quagga, assembly GCF_021613505.1. Taxonomy (NCBI): domain Eukaryota; kingdom Metazoa; phylum Chordata; class Mammalia; order Perissodactyla; family Equidae; genus Equus; species Equus quagga. Next base: position 94,423,285 of record NC_060269.1, read on the forward strand.
AAAGAGAGAAGACATGTATAACTGCCTTCTCCAAGACCTTAGGAAACTCACTGATGCCGTGAGCGCTGGTGTCCTTGAAGAACTCTGTAGTGACTATTCTTTGCAAGCCAGTATGGGAAAAGCTGTCATCTAACTGGGTTCTATGAATTCAGTGAGGATGACAAGATGCCAGGGTGGCAGGAAGCAAGTGACAGCACCTAATCATCAGAGACAAGGCAGCTCTGGTTACTGTAACAGAAGCAGAGCCAAAGTAGTCATCAGAATGCTTAGACCTGCTTAGATCTTTCATGCTGGCTAATTAATGACAGTGCCCTTAGAATCGAAATAGATGGGCAGGGTACTAAAGTCTTTCTTGATTTGTGTGAGTAGAAGAGCTCTAGATTTAATGAAAAAAGTCTGACTTAAATAACTACAATAGAGAATTGTGGACCCTCAATCAATTCCCAGACCCAAGGCCCCTTTAATGAAGTGGAGGCTGGTGCTCTCTTGAGGAAGAACCTTGTTAACCTACCAAAAATGTATGTGTAAATATAAAGGCAAATCTTCCTTCTAGACTCCCAAAGAAACTTAGTGTCATTTAGCAGGGAGACTATGCATAAAGAGAGGAAAATAATCAGAATTTGAGAATTTGTAGACATCTTGATCTAGCACCCTTAGGATCTATTTCAATAAATATTTCTCTAGTTTATATTGCAATTATTTTGATATATATGGTGTCTCCTCATGGGTCATGTCATGTATCACACTCTCTGGGGCGTGATGAGTCTTGAGTCTGGTTACAGGTCAGGAAGCAATGAGAGGTAGTAGGAGTAGGTCCTAAAGAAGATCAGCATTCTCATGCAAACTAACTAACTCAGAGGAGACCATTGCAGGTTCCCAGGTTAGGGAAGATGAACTACTTCAGTCAGGGGAGATGTTGCTCCATCACATCCCAACAGTCTCAACCCATTACAGGTCCCAAATCTTACCTAAATACTATCTGCTCAAAAGTCCCAAATCTCATCATGTAAGTCAAATATGGGTGAGATTCTGGGTATAATCCATCCTGGGGGAAAATTCCCCTCCATTTGTGGACTTGTGAAACTAGAAAACTAGTATATGCTGCTATGGTCTAAATGTTTGTGTCCCCTGAAATTCATATGTTGAATCCTAATCCCTAAGGTGATGGTATTAGGAGACGGGGCTTTGGAGAGATGACTAAGTCATGAGGGTGGAGCCCTCATGAATGAGGTTAATGACCTTATAAAAGAGGTCCAAGAAAGCTCCTTTGCCCCCTTCCACCATGTGAGGACACAGCAGGAAGGTGCTGCCTATGAACCAGGATATGGGCTTTCACCAGACACCAAATCTGTCAGGACCTTGATCTTGGACTTCCCAGCCTCTAGGACTGTAAGCAATAAATTTCTGTTGTTTATAGGCCACCCAGTCCATGGAATTTTGTTATAGCAGTCTGAATGGACTAAAACATATGCTCATAAAAAATGATGGTGAGACAGGCATAGGATAACAGTTATAGATATTCTCATTCCAAAAGGGAGAAAATAGAGGGAAACAAATAGTCACTGGTCCCAAGCAATTTCAAAATCCACTGGATAAATTCTATTAGATTTAAAAGCTTGGGAATAATCCTCTGTGGATCATCGCTCTGCCCTCTGGATCCAAGGCTCTGCCCTTAAAGACAGCCTTCGTTTTTCTTGAAGGGTAGGACATGCTTGCAGCTGAGTAGTTTTATTAGCCTGTTTCTTGCTTGTAGAATTTTAGAGGACCAACAGCCTTATTTCATTTCATCCTGTCTCTATCTCTTTCAGTCCAAGCTGGCAGTGTTTCTGCTGATGTAACATTCTCGAAAACCTTGTGAGTCTCCTGTGTATGTCTTGGGAATTTATGCCGCTAAACAAGAGGCTCCTCTACAGATATTTCCCAGATAATCACATCTCCTTTCCTGACTTTTGCTGAGATGGCTGAGAAGAGCCATGCGTCACATGCTTAATCTCTTCAAATCCACTGCAGGAATGAATGTACTGATCTTTTAATTCTTTCAAGGAACTAGCAAAATGTCATCCAGCCACACCCTTGGCTTTCTCTTTATAGAATACTCTTCTGGCAGGGAATCTCCAAACTTTAGCAATTTTTTCCAATCTAGATAGGCTATTTCCCAAATCATCAAGTCCCAGTTTGGTTTGGTTTTTTGCTTAACAGTTCTTCCCTTAATTTATCTCTTTGATCTCTCATTTTACTGTAATCAGCAAGAAGAAACCAGGTTGCATCTTCAGTACTTTGCGTGGAAATCTCTTCAGTTAATATCCAAGTTCATTACTCATGAGTATTTTTTCCACACAACTATGGGACACAATTCAGCTAAGCTTTCTGCTACTATACAACAAAGATCCTCTTCCCTCCAATTTTTAAAAACATATTTTTCACTCCCTTTTAGGCTTTCACCAACAGAGCCTTCAATGTTCATATTTCTACCAATAGCTGGTTTATGACACTTTAGGTATTCTTTAAGGCAATATAGGCCTTCTCTACCCTGTTTCTCATTTCCTTCTGAGCCCTCGATGAGCAGAATCTTTAACATCCATATTTCTACCAATAGTTTTTTCAAAGTAATCTGTGATTTTCCATAATGCTTATTATAATTCTTCAAGGCTCTACCCACTACTAAATTCCAAAGCAATTTTTAGGTATTCCACATTTTTAGGTATTTGTTACAGCAGTACCCCACTCCTGGTACCAAAATCTGTATTAGTTTCCTATGGCTGTTGTAACAAATTACCACTACTTGGCAGCTTAAAACAACACATACTTATTCTATTATAGTTCTGTAGGTCAGAAGTCTGAAATCCATTTCACTGGGCCAAAACTAGAGTCTGCAGATACTTCAAGGGAAGAATCTATGCCCACGTCTTTTCTCCCTTCTAGAACTGCATTCTTTGGCTCATGGCTCCTTCATCCATCTTGAAAGCCAGCTGTGTAGCATCTTGCTTCAGTCATTACATTCTGTCTTTGTAATCAAATCTCCCTCTGCCTCTCTCTTTTAAGTCTCAGGAAGACTGTTAGGCTCTCCTGAGTCCCCTCCTCCTTGTACTGTGGCCTGGAAACGTTCTCCAGGCAGTAAAATGGACAATCACAGGGCTCATCTCATTTGTCTCTCATCTCAGTGATTGTTGTCCTGCATTGCTTGATGTCCAATGTCTGAAAACTGTTGTTTCGTATATTTTATCCAGTTTTCTAGTTATTTCAGGGATAAGGATAAATCAGGTCCCTCTTACTGCATCTTTGCCAAAAGTAAAAGTTCTTAAAATTTATGTGAAAATACAAAGGAGCTAGAAGAGAAAATAATTTTGAGAAAGGATATATTCTAAGGAGTCACCCTACCACTTGGTTTCAATAAAAAAAGAAAAAACTATTACTACATTCTACAATGTGAATAAATCTCAATACAATAAACACACAGTAATCAAGATAATATGGTGTTTGTGACAGTTAATTTTATGTGTCAACTTGACTGGACTAAGGGATGTCCAGATAACTCGTAAAATATTATTTCTGGATGTGTCTGTGAGACTGTTTCTAGAAGAGATTAGCATTTGAACTGGTAGACTGAGTGAATTCTCACCAATGTGAGTTGGCATCATCAAATCACTTAAGGGCCCAAGCAGAACAAAAAGGCAGAGGAAGGGCAAATTTGCTCTTCTTGCTTGAGCTGGGACATTCATCTTCTCCAGCCCGTGGACACTGGCACTGGTTCTCAGGCCTTTGGACTCAGCCTGAATTACACCACCAGCTTTCCTAGTTCTCCAGCTTACAGACGGCAGATTGTAGGACTTCTTGCCTTCCATGACCATGTGAGCCAATTCCTAGAATAAATCTCTCTCTCTCTCTCTGTATATATATATAGCCTGTTGGTTCTGCTTCTCTGAAGAATCCTGACAAATACAATATTTATATAAGGATAGATGTATAAATCATGGGAACAATATAAAAAGTTCAGAAATAGACCATACACATACATGTGTTTTTTTTTTCAAAGTAGGAGAAGGAATAGTCTTTCTAACAAATGATGCTGGCATAATTATACATCTATAGGCAAAAATAATGAATCCTGACCCATAACTCACACTATGCAAAAATTAACTTGAAATAAATCATAGACATAAACTTAAAAGTCAACGTTATAAAATCCCTAGAAGAAGACGTAGGAGAAAATTTTTATGTCATTGAGTTAGGCAGAGATTTTTTAGATAGATCAAAAAACTGCAAACCATTATTTAAGTTGATAAATTAACATCATCAAATTTAAACTTCTGCTTTTTGAAAGACCCTGTTTAATAAAATTAAAAAAAAAAAAACTGGGAGAAAATGCTTGCAAAACATACATCTGAATAAGAAATTGTGTCCAAAGTATATAAAGAAATCTTACAACTCCATAATAAGAAATAGATATCCCAGCAAAAAGTGGGGAAAAGATTTGAATAAACACTTGGCCAAAAATGATATAAGGATGTCAAATAAGTACACGAAAACATGCTCAACAGGCTTTGTCATTAGGGAATTCCAAATCACGGCACAATCAAATACACTTACTACACACTTACCAGAAGGACTAAAATTAAAGGCTGAAAATATCAAGCGCTTAAGAGTCACTAAATCCTCACAAGTATTGCTTGTGGGAATGTAAAACATTTCTGCAACTTTGGAAACATTTCAGTTTCTTTTAAAGTTAAACATACTCTCAACGAGTGACCCACCAATCCCACTGCCTAGTTTCCCAGGAGTATTAAAATAATATGTCCACACAAATACTTAAACATAAATGTTTATAGCAGCATTATAAATGATAGCCTCTATTTGGAAAGAACCCAAATGTTCTTCAACTGATAGATGGATAAATAAATTGTGATACATCCATAAATGAAACACTACTCAACAATAAAAAAGAATGAGCTAGTGATACATCCCACAATGTGAATAAATCTCAAAAGCATTATGCCAAGAGAGAGTCCAGGCACAAAAGGCTACATACTGTATGATTCCACTTATATGATATTCTGGAAAAGCAAATCTACAGGGACGAAAGTGAGATCAGGAGCCAGGGCCGAGATAAAGGGATTGATTGCAAAGGAGCATGAAGGAATCATTTGGGTGATGTAAATATCCTATATCTTAACTGTTTGCCAAAGCTCATTGAGATACACTTTAAAAGTGTGAAGTTTACTGTATGTAAATTATACCTGAATAAAACTGCCTTTAAAAGATGTCTAGTCATAGAAAATCACGTATACACTATGATCCCATTTATGTGGAGAAACATTTAAAATTTTTAAATGTGTGAATTTACATATATAAATACACATATAGAGAAAGACCTATAAAACTATACACTAAGGTGTCTTAGTACCTGAGGCCAGAAATGAAAGTGAGATTGAGGACTATCAAAGATTGGGTTCTCTGGAAGCAGACTCTGATACAGAATTTGGCAAGTAGGGTATTTATTAAGGATCTGTACTGGTATAAGGGAGGGAGAAGAAGCAGAACTGTGCAAAGAAAGAAGCTAAACTGCAATGCAGTGTCAATCCAGTCTTCCCCAGCCCCATGGAGAGCTCTGGAGCATATACGGCTGTTCAGAGGTGTCCCATGTTAGGCTAAAATGGCTGGGATTTTTAGTCCCACAGTGGGTCAGTGAGAATGATGCTAAGAGACAACTCCTGCTTCCACTCCTTTATTTCTAGAACCATGATTTCTTTTTATTGGGGTCATAGAGGATGGCGCTTCATCCTCGTAGAGTGCTACCACCAAGCTAATGTTTCAGTATGCCATGCCAACACTATTAGGCTGTAAGTTTTTTCATGGTGCCATCTCTGATGCAAACAATAAGTCAATAAATCTCAGGGCCAGGGACATACTTCCGCACCTTCTTTTCTGACAGGTGGGTCCCCTGAGCTAATGTAATGTTATCTTATTGGGATTGCATCCTGATGAATCAAATACTTCATAAGCCCTCAGAGAGTCATGCTTGTTGAAGCTTGTGAGCTTGTGGGCAGGAAAGGCAAACCCATGCCAGAACATTTGTTAGAACAAATCTCTGGCCCTTCCAGGATAGAAAGAGCTCAATGTAGTCAACTTGTCACCAAGTGGCTGGCTGGTCTCCTTGAAGAATAGTGCCATATTGGGGGTTCAGTGTTGGTCTCTCTGGCTGGCAGTTTGGACATTCAGTGACAGTAGTAGCCTACTCAGCCTTGTTTAAGTGGGAACCCATGCTGTTGGACCCATGAATAGCCTTCATCTCTCCCACCATGACCACTCTATTCACATGACCATGTGCAAGCACTGGGGTGGCCAATGATCAAGACTAGCTGATGACAAATAGCCAAGCAATTTTTTCTACTCAGTTTTTCCATGCCTCTTCCATGATGGATACTCTCTGATGAGTGTTTACATGTGACACAAAGATCTTCACATTTTCTGCCCGCTCCTATGTGTCTATCCACATGCTTTTGTTGTCACTGCCCATGAGTTTATATATATTCCAACCTTGAGCTACTTCTCCTCCCACACAAAGTAGATAACAAGGTACACTGCCTGAAACTGACCTTACCGTCTTTCACTGTCCCTCCTGAGTGAAATTCAGTGCAGCCTGCTGCCCATTTTCAGTTTGTACCCACACACTGAGCTGCCTCATATGTAAATCTCTGTTGTGTGGTTATAAGGGATTTCCCAGATGTCCACAGGGATGAGGTGAGGGAGGGGCACTGTGCAACAGTAGTAGATGGCATGGGGATCTGGGCTAACTGCTCATGCAGCTTGCTTGTGCCCTTGGTCTTGCTTATGCTGGATCCCAGATGTACTTTCCTCTTACAATGGCTGCTACTGAGTCTGCCCTGGTTTACACTTTAAAGGATCTGACAGAACCCAGTTCCAAGTGCAAAATCACTTGGTGTCTCATGATCAGAGCTCCATCTCTACCAGAGCCCAATAGCACAGCAGGAGTTCCTTTTCAAAAGGCATGTAATTATCTGCCATAAGGGTGTAGTCTAGCTACAGAAAACTGAGGGCCTGTGTTTCGATTCCACCGAGGTAGTTTGCCATAAACACCACACAGGATCATTTCCCATCGCTCATACCTGTAACATAATAGAGTCTGCTGGGTCATTTGGGCCAAGCAGCAGGGACTTGCTGCAGAACTCTTTCTTGCTCTGCACCCCACTCAGTGATGGCAGCCTTCTGTGTTGCCCAGTATATGGGTTGAAACAGTATTCCCAGGTGCAAAACATGCTGCCTCCAAAACCCACAGAGGCCTACCAGGCACTGTATTTCCTTTTTCATGGTAGAAGTTGCAAGATGCAATAATTTGTCTTTCATTTTGAAGGGATATCCTGGCATACCCATGACGACTGAACTGCTGAATGTTTTTCCAATGTTATAGGCCCTTGAATCTTTGTAGGGTTTATCTTCTACCATCAGGCACATAGGTGTCTTGCCAAGGCCTCCAGTGTACTAGCCACTTTTCGTTCCTCTGACCCTTTTGAAATAATCTCTTTGATGTAGTGCATGAGTGTGTTATTCCGGGAGATATCCACATAGTCCAGATCTCTTCAGATTACATTATGATAGAATGTATTATGAGAGAAGGTAGTAGATTTAACATAGCCCTGGGAAAAACTGTAAATATATATTGTTGTCCATTCTATGTGAATGTTAATGTTGTCCATTCCATGTGAATGTTTTTTTCTGATTGGAATAGAAAGGAATGCATTTGCCAACTCAGGGGGCGCATTCCATGTACCTGAGGCCATGTCAATCTGCTAGCAAATTTACATTTGACACAGCAGCTGCAAATGGGGCAACTACTTGGTTGAGTTTGCAGTAGTCTACTGGGATCCTATAAGATTCATCTGGCTCCTTCAATGTCCAGACTTGTAAATACAATGGATGAGTAGTAGTGTGTGTATTCTATCGTTCGTATGTTTCTTATTACTTCTATAACAAATTACCACAAACTTAGTGGCCTAAACAACAAAAATTTATTATCTTACAGTTCTGGAGGTCAAAGTCTAAAATTGGGTCTCACTGGGCTAAAATCAAGGTTAGCATTCCTTCTGGAATCCATTTCCTTGTCTTCTCCAGCTTCTTAAGGCTGCCCATATTCCCTTGACTTGTGGCCCCCTTCCATCGTCAAAGCCAGCAATAGTTGGTCAAGTCTTTCTCACACTGCATCACTCAGACACCCTGTCTCTTCTCTCCCTTCCACACCTGAAGTGAACTGATTAACAACCTTAATTCCATCTGCAACATTAGTTCTGACATGTAATGTAACATAGTCACGGGTTCCAGGAATGAGGACCTGGCCATCTTTGGGAGGACTACAGTGATGCCCACAACAGCTCGTCTGTCCTGAGAGCGCAGCTACTTGAGTAAATGCCACACCCCGCTGGAGAAGGACTGGGAGAACTGTTACTGTGATGATTGGCATGGTGTCTTAGGGGCTTTCTTCCTGTGCATCCAGCCTCCTCTTTAGTCAATGTGCTCCAGGTCTAAAACTGGATCAGCTCTGGATTTGGGCAAAGTATCATGGCTTTTTATTGTGGCAATTGTTCTCAGCCTTCTGGTCATTTATTCTTGATTTGTTATGATGGTACACACCAAGTAGTACCCATATTGGCTCTCATCTATTTTGCCCCTCAGGGTCACTTGTTCAATTAACCATCTACATAACCCTCTTCAGGTCAGATCCCCTTGGCTGTCATTCCAACCCTGTGGCTCACTACAATAATTGCATCCACCTGGCTTCTAGCAGTTGAGGGCTGCCACTTGGCCTCTATTGTTTTGGGTTCCTATCAGCCTAGTCCTATAATAGTCTCTCCTCTCATCAGTCCTGGCTTACAGAAGAGAGGCATCACTGAACACTTTTAGTGATGCTGGCACCCTCTCATCAGCACGTTCTTTATGGCCTTGGTAGGTGGGATGTCCTCTGGGTGCACCGATGGAACAGGATGCTCTAGTGGGCCTTCTGGCCTCATATAGTAAACCCCTTTCAGTATGCCCAGTTCCTTGAGTGTTTTGATCTCTTCCTCCACTGTCTCCCACAGAAATTCTGGTATTTCAAGTTCATATAGCTTATGAGCCATCACTTTTTCTATGCTTCTAGAAGCCACCCTAGTAGCAAGTCCATACCATCTCCTGGGGACTTTGCAAGGATATTAAATCTTACATCTCAGGTGCATGCCCTCCTATCAATAAACTCTCTACAATTCAATCTTATGTCCCTGCCCCCTGATCAAGGACACTCAGATCCAGTCTCCGAGTAGCAGCTCCTGCAGGTACATGCTGGCTAGATTTATAGCTCCTCTGGGGTATGGTCTTTTTCCCCCTCATCAGGACTAGTAGATCCCTGGCTGTGGTTGACGTAATTCAGGATATAGACCTAGTGACCAAGAAAGGACAAGGAAGTAGATCCTCAGGGAACCACATGTTGTCTCGTTTGGGAGAGGTCTCTGAATTGTCTTCAGGCAAGGGAGAAATGCCAACTTTTAATACAGTGGGGTGAACTACTGCTGGAAAATCATAGGATTCTGGGGCTTCAAAATCTGTTCAGATGTCCCCATCCCAAGGCCCTGACCTCGGCGTAACAGACCTGCCTTGATTGGGAGTTAAACATTCTCTGGAGCTCAGCCACTTAGCTCTTCCTGGGCCTGGTCCACAGCTTTCTCTGCAGGAGGTAGGAGCCTCTTCGTAAACTCAGAGGGAGACCCTCTGGTTTTCACACTTGGCTTCCAATTGCCTGTTAATGCCTGCAGCTTTTCCTTACCTTTTTTAATGAGAGTGGTTATAAAACTTTAGCATCAGAATAACATGAAAGGCTTGTCAAAATTCAGATTGCTGGACTCCATCTTCAAAGTTTCTGATTCTGTATGTCTGTGGTATGGCCCCCAAATTCGTATTTTTCACAGGTTGCCAGTAGATACTGTGCTTTGAGAAGCATTAATCTAAGGTATCAAGGGCTTTTAGCAGTTATCAACAACCATCAGTTCCATTGCCCTTAGAGTTACTATTTCTCTCATGACACTAAATGCCTGATAAATCACACTATCGAGTACATTTTCTTCCACTGATATACCATTCCAACTCACCATCAATGTGAGTTTTAATCATTGTACCTTGTGCTAGGGTCTGTGCTCTACCTACAACCAGCGGTGAGGTCTTCACCGCCAGTTGGCCAGCAAATTATCCATCTTCAAAACCCCACCTATCACCTGCTTTCTCATGCCACTTATGCCACCAACTCTTCTAAGGTGAGTATTCTTCAAGCAGCTGCTAAGCCTGAGTTTGGAAGGCAGGTATATTAGGAATCATCTCAGGCAGAGAAAACAGGACTGGGCAGAGGGAGAAGTTAACTATGATAAAGGCTGGACAGAGCCTTGGCCAGTGCCCCTGGAACTTCTGCAGCATATTGATCTCCAGAGGTGACAAATCACGCTGGGAGGATATTGCTGAGCCCTTATACCCCCAACTCAATAAGTCATTAAATGTGAATCCTCTTAGGAAGGCATGCCTTTGAGTGAGGCTGCTCTCTGCCACTGAGCCACCCCTGAAGCTGGAGGCTCCTTGCTGACTGATCGGGCGACAAGCTCGTCCTTGAAGAGGGGTATGGGTGGCACATCTCCACATGACCACAGTTTTTAAAATAATAATAAAAGACAAAACAATAATGAAAGTAATTTTCTTTGAGCCAAGGAACAATAGAATTTTTAGATTTAGTCCCAGGCAGGAATAATGAAAAAGAAAGTACTTAAGATCACTCAGGTAAGATTTCTCAACTCCAGGAATAAATTTATTTTTTTAAGAAGTCCTAACTGATCAAGACTCAGATGGGTTTATACTTTTCGTTTTCTTCATGGGATGCAAAAAGACAATGGAATAATTTCTATAGAGTTCTAAAAGAAAGGGATTTTGAACCTACAATTTTATACAAAATTTCATACAAAAGCAAATAAATCATCATTGAAATGTGAAAACTAATGAGAAAATTTTATTCAACTAAGTATTCAGAAACTTTACTGCTCACTCAATTTTTCTGAAAAACTCCAAGACATATTTCTACAAATAAATTATCTAAAATAATAGGAAGACATAAGATACAAGAAATAGTATTGAGCAAAGAAACTAGTAAACTTATAGATAAGTATAAAGAACTGTTAATGTGGATATAAAGCTTAATAAAGAATTATTTAAATATAGTAGTCCCCCCTTATTGGTGGACTTATCCAAGACCCCCAGTGGATGCCTGAAATTTTTTCTCCTTCTTCACAAATTTCTTTTTCCTTCTTCACAATCTCATGGATAGAAGATTCATTCTTACTGTAGATCTTAGAAACTTCAGCATATATTTTTCTTCTGTCCTTTTTAAGTCAAGAACTTTCACCTTTCACTTAAAGGAAGCACTTTATGGTTTCTCTTTGGCGTATCTGAATTACCGGTATCACTGTTCTTGTTCTTCGGGGCCATTATTAAGTGAAATAAGAGTTACTCGAACACAAGCACCGCAATACCGTGCAACAGTTGATCTGATAACCAACACAGCTACTAAGTGACTAACGAGCAGGGTAGCCAGCATACTCAGCAGGATATGCTGGTCAAAGGGATGATTCAGAAGCTGGGCAGGATGGAGGTGGACAGCACGAGATGTCACTACACTACTCAAAACAGTGTACAATTTAAAATTTATGAATTGTTTATTTAGGGAATTTTCCATTTAATATTTTCAGACTGTGGTTGACCACAGGTAACTGAAACCATGGAAAGCAAAACTGTGGATAAGGGGGAACTACGGTATACCCATCCAACTGTGTGGGCCAAACGACATAACATCAAAATGTGTAAAGCAAAAGTGTGAGTAATAAAAAGAGCAATTGACACAAACCACATCATAATGGATGACTTGAACATACCTCTCTTAAATATGACCAGATCAAGTAGAGGAAAAAAGATATGAAATATGTTTATTAATAAAGATATGGGCACCTAACATGTGTGCTATTCTAAAATCTTTGATGTGAAATTCAAAACAAATAAAAACTCATGTAGCTTAAAAAAAATAAGGGCCTCAATTAAAAAACTATTTCTGAGTCGTATAAATGTATAATTACTCTTGAAAGTGTAAATAGAAAAGAAAGCCATGGGGTTTCAATTCTTCTTCCTTGATCTTCTTTGATATTGATTTTAGCCAACACTATAACAAGTACTTACATATTTATGCCTGGGGATGGATGATTAGACAGACAGACAGACAGATAGATAGATAGATAGAGCTTTGAGAACCAATCCTCATATAACTGTTTTATCCTGATACGTCTGCTCCATCTAAAACTATCTCAGAAGGGTTTATGAACCAGTACAAACAACTATAAATATTTTATGAGTATATTTTGACTAGAAACATACCTTTTAAAATTTACTTTTAAATTTTGAATCCCTGAGTAAAAACAATGTTTTAAATTAGAAGAAGAAATTAGAAATTAAATTAGAAAAAGAAATATTAGCCAAGACTGATTTTCTGGCACTAAAGGACCAAGTTTTGGGGCCACACAAATCAGCAAATATAGAGATAATGCAGAAGAAGACTTCTTGATCATGAAAGCAGTCATGCTCCGCTATGGACAGCATCAGTACCATCAACATTCATGTTGTTCTGCAGGATTCACAGGTTCATATGGCTTATACATAGCACAGTATGTGCTGTGGAGAAGAGCTTAGACATTTAAATGTGTCAAGTAGAAATGATACCACTCATAGGACTTAAGACACAGCTTACAATAATATAGAATCCTGTTATAGTGAAATAACTATAAGCTATTTTAAAACCATGAAACACATTAGCAGAATGGAATAAAAATACATTTTGTATCTCAGGTAGTATTAACATCATGAATATTATGAATTTACAGACCAAATGAGGACGAATTGAACTATCCCTCAATATTTGATGGTGGCAGTCTGCTCAAGGTTACCTCAACAAAGACCTCAACCCTTCACTCTTTCATCGTGGTAGTGTACTTGCAATCTAAACCTCTCCCACATTAGTGTCCCCTCTCACGGACTGTTCAAAGTCAGCATCCTGCTGCTCAGCAGCAAAACACTGAATGATACAGAAGCAGCAGTTCATCTTCTGAAGCAGTAGTTCCTCTTACAAACAGAATACCAAGCTTTGTTCTTATTTTACAGATGAGGAGTTCCATACAATGTGGGATAAGTGACTGGCCAGGCTTAGTCCGTGGGTAAGTAAAAATGAGATTCTGTCAGAAGCAATTCACAGAGCACAGAAATCAAAGATGGCAGGAAGGAGGGAAATACACAATATCTCAAATAGTTAAGAATGTACCGATGAAACTATGCATGATAATTCCGGTAACGCCCAGTGCACGCATACAAAGATATGTTTTGAATGAACATTTAAGAAACATTTTTTTACCAGCAATATAATTTTTCTTTGTTTACAGAAACAAAACTTTAAAAAGTCTGTGCTTTGCTTTTTGTTTTTATTTTTGATAAACTTTAAAAAGATAACCTGTGTTTAAAACACAGTTAAACAGAAAAGTAATTTCCTTATGCCAACAAATGCACACTAGCACATACAGTCCTGGTTAATTAATTGACAGACAAATAGAGCTTAGAAATCTTGATAAGAATAAGAAATGCACGCATTACAATATAGTACAAAGCAGGGGAGACAAAACATTCTGAATTTTATAAAGCTGTTCTTTTTCACCCAGGACCTTACAATTTGTCCACCAACTGTTTTATAAATTCTACGAAAACAGGAATAAAAGATTTGGTCCTGAGGTTCTAGGTATAGAGATAGGAAGAAAAAGCAGAATGTGGGCAGTAACATAAAAATCAGCTGTGAAGATCATCTGGTTACTAGTGTAATGCTTTGGTATCCAATGTTTTCCTTTTTAAAGCAAGCAGAACTCAAACCAAAAAGTCAAAAAAGTAAGTTTTGTACATTGGACAGTGGCTAAATTACTGAGAGAATAGAATGGAATATGGGAGAATTTGGATTCAGCGTCAAGCTCCCTATTCCACCCCAACTCTCCCAGTGTTTTTAAGCCAGAAATGTGTAGGGTTTTTCTGGATTTCACTTCCTTTCCACATGCACTGAGCTGCCGTATTTATAACAGAGTAATACCAAGTGAGAGCCTCATTTGAACATAATAAAGATATTAGAAAAAAGCAATAAGCAAAGTCAAAAGTAATTTTACATATGCACACCGTGCATCATTTAGCTTTTCAGAAATTTCAGAAAAACTTATTGGAAGGAAATTGGAAAAGAAGCATCTCCATAGAGCATCTTGGTTCCAATCAGGGAAAGATAATTTTTTTACAACTAGAATGAACCATAATATGCATCTGCTTTAGACTTCCCAAATTTCTTTGATCACAGAACATTCTTTACAAGTGTACTATGTTGATGGAACACGTACAGCATTGTCCCCGCTCAGATTAAAAGAAAGAACAAAAAGCATAATGTCAGAATAATTACTGATAGGAGTGTTCCAAAAGGATCTCTAAAACAGAACCTAAAAGTAACAAATTAAAAAATTAATTTTAATTGCTAAAGGCAAATGACAAGCAATCACTAATAAATGACATGCATCAACATGATGGTTATCCGGTAGACACTACTTCTGGATAAATGTGCAAAGTCTATATCATGTGTTCAAGCTTCTGGTGAGCTCCACTAGATTCTCTTATAGGATATATCATTTCTAAGCAGCAGATTATCTCATAATAATAGGAATCATTTTTAAGTGGTCGTAGTCTTCTTCATGTTTTCCTGATACACACTGGAAAAAATAAATTTGCTAGCACTAGTATTTTTCATGGACAACTTGTCTAGATTTACAGAAAACAATTTGCAAAATACTTGTCTGATTTTGTATACCGTCATCTCAGATCTAAGCTGTTTCGCCAGTAGCAACACAAGGAATGGGAATCAAGAAAATTGACTTCCATCCAGTTCTCTTCCCCTCCCCATGCAGAGAAAGCCTACAAATGTTAAGCATTTTGGACCCAGTGAAACATGCAATGTAAGGCTATCTTCCCAAAGCAAAGATGTGCAGATTTCATCGCAAAGTTTGAGCAGCAACAGCAGAACAAATAGAAGCTCGTTTAAATGAGTTGCCTTTAGTTTTACAGTGAAGTTTGTGCGCCTCACTGTAGAGAGGAAGCGTTCAGGAAAAGCTTTCTTTCCCTGATGTGAGTATCCTGTTTTGCACAAGATGACATGCCATTTTCTTTAGGAGAGGTCACACAACTGGACAAAGAAAATAAATAACACATTTCTTATGTTTGCAATATACTTAACACATGAGATTCTGTTGTAAATTAGCTTTTGAGATCATGTAGTAGATATACATATGTTTATAAGATGATATTTTATTCAAAACCAAATTGTGCCTGCAGAGTGGGAGGTGGTATTCACAAAATATACCTGACAAATGAGTCATATCCAGAATTAAAATCCTAAAATCTGTTTTAAAAGGTAGACAAACCAAAAGAAACAAGACCAGAAGACTTAAGTTCTTCATAAAATAGAATATTCAAATACCCAATAAACATAAGAAAAGGAGGTGAACTTTTTTAGTCATCACAGAAACGCAAATTGAAACCACACTGTGCTATCATTATTCAGCCATTAGAATGGTTAAAATGAAAGACTGACAATACCAAATGTTGGTGAGGATGTGGAACAAATGGAATATCATATACTAGTACAAGTGCTTTGGAAAACTGCTTGATGTAATCCACTAGAATTCATTAGCCTGAAGTGTTTCCTTTGGAGAGGTCTTTAAATACGGATTCAACTTTAACAGATACAGGACTATCCAGATTTTCGATTTCGTCTTGTGCCAGTGCTGGTGATTTGTTTTTAAGGGATTGTCCATGCCATGTAAGCTTTACTGCACAATATCAAAATACTTTCTATTTCTAATATGATTTCTTTTTTGATCCATGGATTATTTAGAAAGATGTTATTCAATTTACTAACATTTGGTAATATTCTAGACATCTTTTGTTATTCATTTCTAGTCTAATGCTATTGTGGTCAGCAAATATACTTTGTATAATTTCAATCCTTTGAAATTTATTGAAGCTTGTTTTATGACCCAACACATTGTCTATTTTGGTGAATGTTGCATATGCACAGGAAAAGAGTGTATTTTCCATAGTTGTTGGGTGTGATATTCTATAAATGTTAATAAGGTCAAATTGGTTAATAGTGTTGTCCAAATCTTCAAGCACTAAGAGTGAGGTGTTAAAATCTCCATATAGTACTGTGGATTAAATAAGATTGTTGATTTGTCTATTTCTTCTTTTAGTTCTGATAGTTTTGCTTCATGTATTTAGAAGGTATAATAAAAGCTGCATACATATTTAGGATTCTTATTACTTCCTATTGAATTGACCCTTTTAACATTGTGAAATGCCCCCTTTATCTTAAGTTACACTCCTTGTTTTACACCTTCTTATTAAGAAGGTTTGCATAAGATGTTTTTCCATCCTTTTTCTTTCAACTAATCTATGTCCTTATATTTAAAGTGTGTTTCCTGTACATAGCAAATAGTTGTATATTGTTTTTACATCCAGTCTTTCAATATCTGTCTTTTTATTGCAGTGTTCGGTTCACTTACGTTTAAAGTTATTACTGATATGGCTGACTTTAGGTCTACCATCTTATTTGTTTTTTATTTTTCCCAGCTATTTTTGTTCCTTTATTCTTCCTTTCCTAACTACTTTTGGTTTAAAAATATTTTTATTCCACTATTTTATCTCCTCTTTTGTTTTTTAAGTTTGTGAGGGGCTCTGCTTTTTTTGGGTATACATTTCTAGTGATTGCCTTATACATTTCAGCAAGAATTATCAGCTTTTGTCTTCCTCAAATTATTATTTTCCACTTTATAAACATAAATTTTATTGAGCTGTTGTCATTTATAGTTTATTTCTCATCTTAGAAACCCCACACTCATTATCTTTATACAGTTAATAGTCTTTTTTTTTTTCTGAGGAAGATTTGCCCTGACCTAACATCTATTGCCAATCTTCCTATTTTTTCGCTTGAGGAAGATTAGCCCTGAGCTAACATCTTTGTCAGTCTTCTTCCACTTTATATGTGTGTCACAACCACAGCATGGCTGATGAATGGCGTGGGTCAGCATCTGGAATCCAAACCTACAAACCCAGGCTGCCAAAGCGGAGTGCACCAAACTTAACCACGCCGCCACAGGGCTGGCCCCCAGTTAATAGTCTTTTAAAGATACTTTTAAAAATAGTTTTTAATTATATATTTACCCATCCTTCTGTCTTGTCCAGTGCTCTTCATGTCTTCCTACATATCTGAGCTTCCATCTAGGGTCACTTCCCTTCAAACTAAAGAATCTCCTTTAGAATTTATTGTAGTGCTGTTCTGCTGCTAAATCCTCAGTTCTATTTGTTTGTAAATGTTTATTCTGCCTTAATTTTTTCTAAACAGTCTTTCACTGGGTACAGAATTCTAGGTTGGCAGTTTTTCTTTTAGCACTTTAAGGATATCATTTCATTACCTTCCAGTTCACATTGTTCTTGATGGGCAGTCTGATGTCATTTTTATTGATGTTCCCCTGAATGTAGTATGTTTCCCCTTGTGACTGCTTTGAAGATTTTCTCTTCTTCTTTGATTTCTAGCAGCTTGACTATGATGTCACTTTTCTTTCATCACATATATATTTCTCCCATTTGAGTTTCACTGAGTTACTTCAATCTCTGAGTTGATGTCATTTAGCAGTTTTTTAAAATCCTTGTGTTGCATTGCCTCTGATGAGACCTCTGTAGGGATGTCTTATTTTTTCCTTCTGTATGTAATGTGTATTTTATGCTCTGGCTGCTTTTGAGATTTTTATCTTATCATTGGTTATTCAGCAATTTGATCATAATATCCCTTGGTGTTATCTATTTTTCATCCTTTTTGGGGCTCCTTGTGTTTATTAGATACATGGATTTCTAGTTTACTTCAAATTTGGGAAATTTTTGGAAATTATTTCTTGAAATAATTTTTCTATCCCCTCCTGCTTCTGGGACTCAGATTAAATCTATATTAGACTTCTTGTTTTTATTTTGCACATAAATGAATCTCTGTTTATTTCTTGCTCCTTTTATTCTCCGTACTGTATTTTGAGTAGTTTCATTTTCCCTGACCCTTTTTTCCTAGTTCCTCATCTACCATTAATCTCATCCAGTGAGTTTTTCATTTTAGATATTATGTTTTTCAGCTCCAGATTTCCACTCAATCTGTATATATATTCTGGTTCCTTCCTCATTGTGTTCATGTTTTCCTCTAAATCCTTGAGTTTACAGACATACCTTGTTTTATCATGCTTCACTTTATTGTGTGTCACAGATATTGTGTTTTTTATAAGACCCTCCACCAGCAAAAAGATTATGACTCAGTGAAGGCTCAGATGATGATTAGCATATTTTAGCAATAAAGTATTTTTTAAGTCAGGCATTACATTGTTTTTTCAGACATGATGCTATTGTACACTAAATAGACTACAGTATAGTGTAAACATAACTTTTATATGCACTGGAAAACCAAAAAATTCATGCTACTTGCTTTATTGCAATATTTGCTTTATTTCAGTGGTCTGGAATAGCTCCAAAGTATGCCTGTATTGATATTGCCTGTGTTAAAGCTCTTGTCTGTGAATTCCATTATCTCTATCATTTCTTGTCTTGTTACTATTGACCAATTTTTCTCCTGGTTATGGGTCACACTTCACTGCTTCTTTGTATGTTTAATTACTTTGATTGGATTTTGGACACTGTGAATATTACATTGTTAATGATTTAGATATTTTGTCTAGTGTTGAAATTTGTAGTACCATTTCATTAACTTGCTTAAGTTACTGCAAGTTAAGTTACTTGAAGATCAGCTGAATCCTTTTGAGACTTGTCTTTAAATTTTAAGATAGTTCCAGAGTAATCTTTATTCAAGGGCTAGTTCAGCCATACTCCTAATGCACGATCCTCTGGATTCTCTATGAACATTCTAGGAATTCAACAAGATCTGTCCATTCCAGATGATGAGAATTCAAATGTCTCCACCCAACAATGTTAACTCTGGAAATTGGCTCCTTCTTGTTCTTATTTAGCACCCTTCTTGTCCTTATGTGGACTCATGAGGATTTCATAAATGCATAGTGTAGTATTCAGGTACTAATTCAAGGAGACCCCATTCATATTTGAAGGGATTCTTTGTTAGATAACTCTCTTTTTTCCATGATTCTGTCCCATAAGTTCTAGCTATCCCCGCTTCCTCCAAACTCCAGACTTTACCGTTTCAAGTCAGTGAGACCACCACGCTCTGCTTGGGTTCTCCCTCCCTACGTCATGGTCTAGAAAATGCTTCCAAGTGAAATTCAGGGTGATTGTAGGGCTCAGCTTGTTTGTTTCCCTTCTCTCAGGGATCACATTCTTGCATTGCCTATTGCTCAATGTCTAAAAACAGCTGTTTCACGTATTTGGTTGAGATTTTTAGCTATTTACAGTGGGAAGGAAAGCCTGGCACAAGTTACTCCACCAAGTCCAGAAACGGAAGTCTATATTATCTTTTATAAAGAAAAACTTCCAGTGTTAAAAAGTAACATAAATAAAACATCCTGGGAGCATTCAAAGAAGTTTTGTCAATAATTCTTTGGGGTTTGAAGTTTGGATTTTTGCTTTGTTGCTTGCTTTTCTTGCTAAGTTACTTCAGTTAGTTATCTAGATTTTTATGATCACTTAGAGTCCACTGTTGCCTTCCTCTTGTCTGAAATGCCTCCACCTATTTCACTTCTATTCATCTTTATATCCTCGGGGTAGAATTAGACCATTTTTTAATACTATAGCTGTGATTTACAGTGATAGGTTCATGGTCATCTCCTGGAAAATTGTCACTTGGGATATTGGCTTTTGTTTATCTTAGAACACCAAATGATAGAGTCATAAGAGGCCTTTCAGAACATCTGTCCCAATCCTCTAATTTTACTCATAAGAAAATCGTGTTCTAGAAAAGTTCAATAACTAACCCAAAATTATCTAGTTGGTGGTTGGCAAGATTAGAATCAGAACTCTTATTACCCTGTCTAAATTCAGTGTTTGTTTGTTTTACTCCATCACATTGCCTTCCTCATCAGAAATGGGATGTATGTAATAGGCTTTCTCGTTCACTCCATTTGCTTAATAAGATTAATATCAATAAAAGCAAAATTGTTATCTCCAATCTTTTTCATCATTTACAACTTCTGACTTCTTTTTATTGTTGCTAAAGTCCTTTTTGTGTTTAATAAGTCAAATAAAGAAGCCTGATGCCAGTTCAGTTATCATACTCCTGCTGGAAAGAATAACTAACTACAGGCAATAGAAGGCATTCAAACAGGGAGGGAGGGTTGTGCTAGATGCTCAGGCGGCAGAGGTAGGTACAAAAGAGATCGGAAGACAAGACTGCACATAGAAACATTTAAGGCACAATACGATTCTCTACTCTTCACCTCTGAAGCCAGAAATCTTTGCTGCTCTCCTGTAGCAGGATAAGGTATGTGACTCTGAGTCAAAAACACTTGGAGAATATTATCAAAGATAAGAAACCTGTGTGGCACTTGTTGAAGACAGAGCTTACCTAGATGTTATCAATGTTTTCTCACACTACAGAAGAGCCTATCAAGAAAACGAGTGAGAGCAGCAGCGCTGACTGCCACATGATAGCAAGTGATGTCTAACAGTACCTTTGTGGAAGGTCCCCTCTGAATCAGGATCTTTCTCTAGTCCTGATGCTTCCTATCGCGGAGCCTACAGCCCACTCAGTTCCTTCTACTGGCTATTAACACCAAGTCTTCATCTGCATCTCTGTGGATTTTTTCTTAACTCTGTGAGATAGTGCAAGCTATTTTCAAGTCACTTATATGGAGAAAAAAATAAGTTCCATAAGAATTCTAAATGCACTAATTTCCATTGTGTTAATGATTTGTTTTTTGCTGAGGAAGAGTCTCCCTGAACTAACACCTGTTGCCAATCTTCCACTTCCTTTTTTTTTTTTTTTTTGGTTGAGGAAGATTAGCCCTGAGCTAACATCTGTGCCAATCTTTCTCCACCTTGTATATGGGTTGCCGCCATAGTATGGCTGACGAATGGTGCAGGTCGACACCCAGGATCCAAATCTGCGAACCTGAGCTGCCGAAGTGGAGTGTGCAGAACTTTAACAACTCAGCCACAGGGCTGGCCCCCAATGATTAGCTTTTTAAAATATGAACAACTAGCAAGAGATGATTAAAGGCGCCCCTACATACAAATTCTTCATCATCTTGGATGCAATGTTGCTATTAACAAGACTTAAAAATGGTGCTCATTAGTTTACAGTGTTAGATGGAAAAGAGTAAATATTTTATTAAGCCCCCAAGAGTTACTTATTGACAGTCTTTTCCCTCCTCCCCTCATAGCTACATGGTATTGTTAATAAAATAAATCAAATGTTACATATCCATTTATAGTACTATGTCCCAGAATTCCTTAGCTCACCCTAAAGGCAAAGGTATAGCCCCTTATTTTACGTTGTTACGAATTTAACTAGACTCTACTGAGTCAGGGAAAAAACAACCCTTTTAGAATAGCAGATAATATCAGACAACATTATTGAACACTTGTGGTAAGCCAGGCACTGTGCCAAACACTTCTACTTACATTATCTTATTTAATCCTCACAACAACCCTGTGAGTTATTATTACCCTCATTTCTTTAATGAGGAAATCGAGGCTTGGGGAGGCCCAACATTACAGAGCTGGTAAGTGCTGGGAGACTGGCTCCAATACCGCAATCTTTGCTTTTAAGCACTCTGTTCCTTACTCCTATGCTTTAAGTAAGAACTTACTGTGCTTGCTACGCAGAAAGACAGACTTGTGTCAGTCCCTTAAGGTGGCCGCTTTTGGATTTTTATTTTTATTTTTTTTTTTTTTAGATTTTATTATTTTTTCTTTTTCTCCCCAAAGTCGCCCAGTACATAGTTGTGCATTTTTAGTTGTGGGTCCTTCTAGTTGTGGTATGTGGGACACCACCTCAGCATGGCTTGATGAGCGGTGCCATGTCTGTGCCCAGGATCTGAACCGGCAAAACCCTGGGCCACCAAAGCGGAGTGCGCAAACTTAACCACTCGGCCATGGGGCTGGCCCCTAGGTGGCCGCTTTTGAAGAACGAAGATAGAAGACAGATAAAGCAGAACAATGGATAACACACAGGGTTGTGTTCAGTTTCCTGCATATTGGCTGCTATTACCAACATTTCTCTCATACAAAAGAAAATATATTTGAATGCAAACAGTAGAGGATGATGGTATTTAAGAGAAATCCTTGAATGTTCTCTAGTTTACACAAAAAGTAAACCATTTGCAAATTTCAATATTTTACATATTTTAATTACAAATTACTTAGGATGTTTGAGAACTATAAGACACCACAGTTTCAAGACACTTAAGAAGACTAATCTAAAGAATTACCAAATATCATACAAACAATTACAGTATTTTAATATCAGGAGTCATAGGTTCTAATCCTTGTTCTAACTAACAAGTATATGAATGACTTTGACCTTATCTGTAATATGAGAATGATAATGACAATAGCACTGAACTCATAGAGTTGAAGTGTTGACTGAAAATATAATCATTGCAAAGTGCCTCACACCTGGAAAGCAGTAAGTGAGACTTGGCTCTTCTTCTAATTTGCCCAGATCACTAGTCCATATTAACAGTTCTTCTGCAGCCCAAGATGTGAAAAACTCAAATGGGACTTGTGCATGTAACTAATCCCACTAGAGTTCCAAGCACTAGGATTAAAGGTACTGTGTGCTTGATTTGTTTTCTACAAAGGAAGCTTTGGAGTTCTCCACCATGACTGGGCTTTTCCTTGACTCCCACCAGTTAGACAGCTGTGGAGCTGAAGAACTCGTGAATACTCAGTAGAAATAATCTGACTGTAAAGAAAGAGGACACGTCTTCCAGGTAAGTGGCATTGGCAAGGAAAACTACTCCATCCATTCATTCTGAAGGAAAAGCAGTATAAAAATTGGAGAAATGGGGATTGTGGTGGAATTTGGTTTTCAGAGTCAAAGAATCTCCCACAGGAATCTTGAATCTACCACTTAATCATTTGTAACCCTTGGGCAACTTACTTAAACTGTTTCCTCAAGTATTAAATGGGACTAATAATATTTACTTTGCAGGGCTGTTGTAAGGAACAGAGATAACGTTTTAAATAGGCCAAAACCAGCACCGTAGACATAACGAGAACTAAAATGTAGGCAGAAACTCTAAATAATACATTACTCTTACCATTATGGTGTTGATTTTGCCAGTAATATTGATAATGATAGTTATAATGACATGATTTTTATTCTCTGAAACAGAACGTTCCTATAACCATAGAATAATACTGATGAGCATTCATGAGGATGTTTCATAAGTTAGACATACAGTATGAACATTTCACTAACAGAAATACAATCTACCTGGTATTATTATAAGCTAACCTCTGTATTCTTAGCTATAAAACTGGAGAATATATGTTACTGGCATAATTGGCTACTAAAAAGAAAAATTTTAGTTAAATCTACCCCATCCCAGCAATTATTCAAACCCAGGTGGTAGAGGTTCTGCCTTATTTGGTTTATCTTGGAACACAAGTGTCTTTTCTTTGCCATCTGACTTCCTGTTGCATCACTGTTCTTTCTTTAGCAAAGTAAGATGGTCTGCCTCCAAGTTTAACATAACTGAAATGGACTTGTGGGTATCAAGTAAGCACATTAAAAATACACCCAAGACCTTTTGGGAATATCTGACGCTGGTCATTAAATAACCATCCTGCAGCTCACAGTGCCCCGAAATAGCACTTTGTATCCTATTACCTGAAGGGATTAAAAGAAAACCATATATCAGAACTCAGTTCTGAGTTACAAAGACAGAAGGTTTCTGCAGTTTTAAATGACCTGAAACTCCCTCAAACAAAACTGAAGGAGATCAAAGTTTTGGCCCAGCAACTTCAAATATCAGATGAAATGCCCTAGTTGGGTTAGCTTGATTCTTCTTCTTTAGCCTGATTGTTTCTCTCTATCACCTTGCGCCATTAATGGAGAAATTAATCTTTGAAGTTCTAACGGCTCAGCATTTTCAATTATTCATTCCAGCCAAGGAATTTTTTTTAAAGAAAAGCTCAGTGTTCTCAGTTATGATAAGCCTACCAGCAGACACTGATACCCAACCTGAACTGCTACCCAAAAAAAGCATCTCTTCCATAGAAATTTTTCTGAGGATTTAAAAAATCCATTCTATTGCTTATTTCCTTTCTTAAAGTCCAAACTCATAATCAGCTTAAGGCATAAAAATTGTTTAATAAGCATTTTAACAATTTTTTCCTAAAAAGTATTTTCAGAACGGCTAGGGATAGAAACAGGGGAGGAATGTGGAAACAAATATTACAGTCTTTTTAGGACTAATTCTATTATAAACACTATAATCTAAGATACAGTATTGATGCTCTGGCCCTGATTTATTGCTTGGCTAGTCCTTAGGAATATACCAAGCTCTTCTAGTTAAAAACAAAACAAAATAAAACAAGAAACCTTCCTGTTCTTATCATCTCCTCATTGCTCCAATGTGACCCTTCTTTGTTTTTATTGAATAATTTCTTCTGCTAATTGTCATCTACCTTGATGAGAAGTCAAGGAGGTCCTACGAAGCCTTTATCACTCTTTACAAGACCGGCTCTCAATGTTTAAGAAGAGTTTGGTGAACACATTACTTCTGCTAGTCTGATGACTCCAGAAAAGCTCTAATGACTTTGGCAAGACTAGGGTGTTTTGTTTTTCTCCCCTTGTAAACTGCATGCTCAGTCTTCCTTTTAAGGAGTTCTACATTTGCTAAATGAAAGAGATTGAAGCTTCCCTGATACTATTCTTTATTCTTTCAAGATTTGTATTGCTCCCAAGCTGTATCATGCCAAAATGAGATCATTCAAACACAAGCAAGAGTCTAATCTTTAAAAGCCCTTATTTTGGTGAATAATTATAGATTCAAGGCATTTGATTACTGCTTCAGAATATTTTTAGGAAAAAATCTCTGATACCTCATGAATTTTCCCCTTAAAAAGCTCCATTTTTGTAAACTTGCCGAGTTTCTCACAGACTCCAGAAATGTGAACACACTGGGTTTATCATTCATGTGAGTTGGGAGCGTGGTGACAAGGAATTCTATCTCCAGAGATAAGTGCTTAATCCCAGGTCTGGGAAGACATGAATTGCTAGAATTTTTCCCCCCGTGGTTCAGTTTTACACTTGCATTAATAATGTTTATAATGCCACTTCTCATTCAGACCCAAATCAAATGTCATCAATCCACAGAGGCCTTCCCTAACCCTCCTCTCTAGAGTATCCTCACCCCATCATTCTTCATTACTTCACCCTAGTTCTTTCCTGCATAGCATTCATCACAATGTGTATTGTCACTTGTGGGCTGAATGCCTTAAACTACTAGAGGGTAAACTCCGGAGAGCAAGTGACTTGTCATCCTCTTCACTTCTGTATGCCCAGGGCCTAGTATTGGGTTGAATGAATGAAAAAATGAACTAAAATTTCCTGCTACCTGTTCAATCCCTTTGATCCGGGTCATTATATTGGGTACTTCTACTCCATTCCTGAGCTCTCCTCAACCAAAATATATCCAACATGCTCCCTCTTTTTCCCCCAAGAGTTTATTGTTTTGTTTTGTTTCTTGATTATCCAGTTAATAGGTGCTCATTTTAGAAAATCTAGGGGGGAAATATAAGTCATATCAAAAGATATTTAAAATCACTAGGGTTTACCAATCATCCCAGTTTGTCTAAGAATTGAGGGGATTTCCAGGACACGGGAAAAAACAGAAAAATCCAGGGCAGTCAGGATGAATTGGTGACCCTACACCTCACCTCTCACTCAGTAGTTACCATTAATAATTTACTCTATTTTCATCCATTACTTTATGCATATTATAGTTAACTGAGATTTCCTTATATAGATAATATTGAATTCAGCTCTTTCCAGTTAATTTTATATCAAAAGTATTTTCCCACATGATTAAAGTCTTTCTTAACATCATTTAAAAAACTGCTTAATATTGCACATTCTACTTAAGAGGGAGTGTAATACAAGACTGAAGACCAAAGAGTCTGCACCCAGATTGCCTGGATTCAAGTTCCAACTCTGTCTTGGGCATTTTACTCATTCTCTCTGTGCCTTTGTTTCCTCTATTACCCTCTGTTTCCTCTGTTACCTTCATTACCCCTCTATTTCTCTTGATAGATTGTCGTGTAGTAAGATAGGATGTTCATCTACAAGAACGTCAGACCCTGCTTCCTCCCTCTTCTAACTTTCAGAGTCCTTCCTCTCAAATCAGCCTTTGTATTCCTAACTCTACCTCAGTATCTGCTTCCCAGGGGATTCAATCAATACAGAAACTTTGCTAATTTGATAGAAGAAAAAAAAGACATCTTATTTCAGTTGCATTTCTTTGATTACAGATGTGATTGAATATTTATTTATCTTTCCTAGGCTCTGAAATTTTTGTAAATTGACTATTCATGTTCTTTGCCCATTTTTTCTATTGAGGTCTTGGTGTTTTTCTTGTCTGTTTGTGTTTGTTCTTTATATATAAAAGATGCTAGCCCTTTTTGTCATAATTGGTTTTTGATGTACAGCAGTACTGCATTGTTATGTGGTCAACGATAATAAATTACTTCATAATTTATGTCTTTGCTCTAATGTCAAGAGACTACCTTCCTTTCCAGAGATCAGTCACTTATAGTTTCTTCCTATTTATTAATAGTTTATATTTAGTCCATGTGGAATGAATTTTCACATATGGTATGAGGTGAAAATCTAAATTGATTATTTTTCCTATGAAACCACATCTCTTACCCTTTCTGATTGATTTGTCAAGTCTGCCAATATCATTTATCAAAATTTTATACATGCTGGGTTCTTTTCCTGTTGCATGCATTTATTTGTCTTTTTCTATACAGTATACTGCTAAATTACTGTAGTTTTATAACCTGTTTTGGTATCTGCTATATTGAATCTCAATAAATAAACCTTCTAGGCTTCTGTATGTTTTCCAAAATGTAGTTATGGCACTTTAGGTTGCATCTAGACAAGGCCACTTTCTCTTTCTCTTACTGTCCCAAGTCTGGAAAATTTGTCATTGCTAAGGCTAGTGGTAATGATGGTAATAATATAGAGAATTCTCATAAACCCTCTACATAAAGTAGGAAAAACTAATTTGCAAAGCAGCGTTGTTTAAAACACGATACAAATGTGATTAGAATGCCCTTGTTAGTTTGTATAGGAGCCTGCCAGCTTCAGCCTATTTTCTAAGGCAGAGAAACCTAAGGGCCCAAGATCCAGAATGTGATAGTCATATCCCAGGACCCATCAGTGGTGTGTCCTTTACTGTGACATGAAGCAAAGTTAAGAGAACGTGTTTATCCAGCTACTGTGTGACCAACAGCATCACCCCACTCTTGGATGCAGAAGGTGATCAATAACTATGACAGAAAAGTGAATGGAAAGAGAGGACCATAGTCAAGAACTGTTTAGACGCTTCTGTTGCCTCTACCACCATCTTTTCAACAATCCTGGGCAAACTGAATTCAGAAGGAGGGTGGGATCGGAAATGACGGGCGGCAGTGGGCAGTGGCATGCCAGGCAGCAGCAGCTTGGTCATCCTCAGGATAAATACTACTAAGGAAAACAAAAATAAAAACACGTGAAAGGCCGGCAGAATTCCTTTGTAACAGCAATCATCTTGTAGGCTAACTGCAATTGTGTGAATATGTTTTAGTCGTCATGATTTCATGTAGGGTATAATTAACCCTTTGTGTCATGATAGGGATCTGCTGCAACTGGATTTCGCTTTACCTCCATCCAGGAGAGACCTTTTCTTCTTCCTTCTTTTCTTTCTTCCTTCCTCCCTTCCTTCTTTTTCCTATTGCTCTTGTGTCTTTTAAGTGGGTTTAAAATAAGTATGCACCTTTTAATTTACTCAGATGTATAAATAGGGAAAGGGCAAACAAGTCTTTAATGAACAATGAAGCCAACAAGAGCAAGAATAAACATGCAGCTGAGGCTTGTAAACTGAAATAGAATCCTTCTTAAGATTCTGTAGGATGAAGGTTTTTCTTTAACCAGTAAGTTTTAAAGTTGAATGTGAAGAGAGTCCTTATGAGGAAGAAATGCTCCCCTGCTCTGGTTAGAGATCTGCCAGCACCCCACAAGGCTGTTGAGTTGGCAGGCTACCATGGATTTGGGCTAGGAAGCTATTTCCTGCAACAGTCCATTCGGGGCAGTAGCTAAGCTCCACACTGGATAAGGAGTTTTAAGGGTCTTTTGTGGAGATAGTGAAAAGTTATCTGACTTTGAAAGACTGGTTGAAGGTGGCACATTTTTATAACACTGAAGCATCACCTCACTCTGACTGGATAATAAAATTCAGGGCAAAGAATAAATCACCTAGGGGCCGGCCCAGTGGCGCAGCGGTTAAATGCGCATGTTCTGCTTTGGCTGCCCTGGGTTCGCCGGTTTGAATCCTGGGTATGGACATGGCACCGCTTGGTAAGCCATGCTGTGGTAGGCATCCCACATATAAAGTAGAGGCAGATGGGCAGGGATGTTAGCCCAAGGCTAATCTTCCTCAGCAAAAAGAGGAGGATTGGCAGACGTTAGCTCAGGGCTAGTCTTCCTCAAAAAATAATAAACAAATAAAAAGAATAAATCACCTAAAAACACCTACTATTACAAATATTACTTGGAGCAGTAAAGGCATGGTGGTCCTAGGTAAAGGCATTGTTTTTGAAAATGTAAATCTTGCCATCCTAGAATAGACAAATTAGGGTGGCAATTCAAAGCGTGGATCTTGTGGCCAAACAGACCCAGATTTGAATCTGTTACTTTAGAGAACTGGAAAATGGGTTTCTTTATCTGTGAGATGGAAATGTTAATATCTCTTACCTCACAAACTTGTAGAAATTAAATGAGATCGGAACATCAAGTACATAGCCCAGAGGCTGGCACATTGTAAGTACTCAATAAATGAGAGCTATTATCATTATTGTCACTTCTCATCATCATCCTAGCAGAAGAAAGAGCTAGATAGGTCTTCGAGTCCATTCTTCTGCTTCTAATTTTGATCACATTTAAATACTTACAGAAAAAAAAATATGAATCCCTCTTGTATTTTAGAGGATATTCAAGAAAAGTATATGATTTCCTGCAAGAATTCTTTCTCGCTCAGAAATGTTTTCTAGTGTTGCAACTTAAGCCTATTTCTTCTTGGCTATCTTCACTGAGGATAGAAAATAGTTTATCACCCTCTTTAGTAACCTTCTAGATGCTGAAATTGAAGAAAATTATGATTTGGTCCTCCTCTTCCATTCTCACTCCCCTGGACCTCACCTCAAACACATAGCTAATTAGTTCACCACTTTAACTTCTCTGAGAGAAAATAAAAGAAATAATAATAATCATATTATAGTTGGGTTATAGTTCACAGTATGAAAATCACTAATCCTAAACACAAGACAGTGATTCTCAGACCTGTCTTGTAATATATCAAGGAATCTGAAGGAAGCTGAGCTCATGATAAGGAGTGACAAGGATCTGGGCAGAGCAAAGGCAGGAAGCTTCTGATGAAGACCTCGATTTGTTAGAGGGTCAGTATGGTGACACAGTCACGTTTGTCTCCTCCTCCTCTTGAGATGCTATTAAAATTATGGAAACAGAGTATAAAAGGAATAATTTTTTTTTTGAGGAAGATTAGCCCTAAGCTAACATCTGCAGCCAATCCTCCTCTTTTTGCTGAGGAAGACTGGCCCTGAGCTAACATCCATGCCCATCTTCCTCTACTTTATATGTGGAATGCCTACCATAGCATGGCTTGCCAAGCGATGCCATGTCCACACCCGGGATCCAAACTGGCGAACCCCGGGCCACCAAAGCAGAACATGCACACTTAAATGCTGTGCCACCAGGCCGGCCCTAAAAAGAAGAATTTTTAATACAAAAAAAGAGGAAGTGCTCCCCTGGTAAACAATAGTTTAGACCAATTTCTGGAAAACTGAGAGCTGAAGAGAAGTGTTTACTGATGAAGCAAGATGGAAAAAGCCTCAGGCTAGGGAGGGAGAGGAGAGAGCGTGTGTACGAGTAAGTATTGGGGATGGGGTAGGGAATACAACGAAGGAGAAAAATCATCGGAAGACTACCGCAAGGCACAGGACACAGACAGACCAGGTACAACAAATGGTGGCCTTGAGCTTGGGCAATCAAGGATAACACCTATAGTTGGTGAAATAAAATATTAAGGTGTGGTAATAGCTCTTAATGTTACTAAGAAAGTGGTGAGTTGTTTCACTGAATGAGTATCTCACTTCTCATTTGTTACGGAAGAAATACATTTAGATAATGTTTAAAATTGATAGCTCAAGAAATGATAGAAAAATCATATTTGGAGACATGAGAGTAATCCCAGGAATGTGTTATGTGGGGCTAAAAAGAGAGGGACTAATTAAAGTGTGTTTTCAGAAAAGCTCACCTCTACAGCTCTCTTGAAGAATCTGTAGTGTCTATCTTAAAGAAAATATAGAGAGTTCTTTTCTAAAGCCATCGAATAAGATCAATCCAAGAGATCCAACATCAGTTAATAGAAGCTCCAGGAAAAAAGAACAGGAAAAAAAGAGATAAGGACATTTTCAAACAAATAAGAAAACTTTCTAGTGATGAAGGACATAAGTCTCCATATTAAGAAAGTCCCAACTGCCCAGGAAAGTGAATGAAAAAAGATCTGTGGCCATATAAATAATCGTGAACATGAAGAATAAAGAGAAGATCCTAAAATCTACCCTAAAAATAAATCTGCTTATCTACAAAGTAATGTTACTCAGAACAGCATTCAGCTTATCAATGATAATATTGGTTGCCAGAAAACAGTGGATAATATTTTAAAAATTCTAATGAAAAATGATTGTGAACCTGGAATTCTATACCCACTTAAACTATCAACCAAATGTGATGTAGACTAAATCTATTTTCAGATATGCAACAACTTAAAAAATTTACCTCCCACACACCATTTCTTAGAAAATTTTTTGAAGATGTGTTCCAGTAAAATGTGACAGCCAATCAAGAAAGTGAAGAGAAGTCACAGGATGCCAGCTGTGCATCAGGCCTTGAAAGCAGTTCAAATTGGAAAAGACGGATAGAAGGTCTTAGTTGGGGGAAAGAGGGGATTGGAGGAGTGGAGGCTCCAGTGAAACGATGCACACAATAGCATAGTATTTCTGATATTAGGTCTAGAAATAATTAAGACTATTCTAGAGGCAAATAGTGCAAGAAAAAGGGGACTTCTAGAAACTTCACAGGGAAAAAAGCTATAGAAGGAATATAAGGGAAATGTAATCATAGTATAATATCATATCAATTCATAATTTTTATAAAGTCACAATAATAATATTTTATCATTTTTAAATTTTTACACTCAACCTATAGGCAGTGTATGGAAGACTCAATTTTGGTTGCAGAATAGACCATAAGTGTTATCAACTTTGACAATGTAAATGAGAAAGTATAGACATCAGAAGTTGGGAAGGGGAAAGAATGGAGATGAACTAAACGGAAAGATAGAGGCACTAATGTCTTCCTCTTGCAAGATGGGCAACCAAGTATAACACCTATAATTGGTGAAATAAAAAATTAAGGTATGGTAATAGCTCTTAATGTTACTAAGAAAGTGGTAAGTTGTTTCACTGAATGAGTATCTCATTTCTCATTTGTTATGGAAGAAATAAATTTAGATAATGTTTAAAATTGATAA
Source organism: Equus quagga (assembly GCF_021613505.1). Taxonomy (NCBI): domain Eukaryota; kingdom Metazoa; phylum Chordata; class Mammalia; order Perissodactyla; family Equidae; genus Equus; species Equus quagga. The sequence continues at coordinate 94,455,237 of NC_060269.1, forward strand.
CTCAAGAAATGATAGAAAAAGCATATTTGGAGACATGAGAGTAATCCCAGAATTGTGTTATAAGTGGTTGACTCTTGAGAACGGGTGAAGGTGGAATGGATAGGGCAAGGGACTATTACCCTGAATCATGTGCTCTTATTACTTGAATAAAAATTATATATAGGTAGGTAGAATAATAGATTGAAAGACAAACAGATAGATATACTGGATGCATTTTTTTAAAAAGGCATAGTCAGGCAACATAGAGTTTATAAGGTTAATGTATCAAGATAATTGGAAAGAGAGGAAGTCATAGAAAGAAGGGTAGTATCTTAAGGGCAGCTGTTGCTACAAAGATCTCTGGCTCTCCTTCACAAAGGTATTGGATTTACTCCTCCCATAGTGCAAGATTTTCTGGCTTTAAAAGACTGTCGACCAGATAAGGTAAGCAATTATTCCTTTGAGGCAGGAAATTATTTATATCAGTACAAGAACTTTTAGTATCCATGATAAAGTCAGGGCTACATCATCCAGCTGAATATTTAGAGTCAGAATGAATTTGATTGGGTTGGGCAAGGAGAAGAGAAGAGAGGCAAATTGTTCCTCAACCGAGACTTTTTCCATCCTTCAAGATTTAAGACCAGGACCTGAACATAGTGTTCCCAAAGACCTAAAGTCTCTCTGGTGAAATGAATAGGTCATTGGGCTTTGGTGTCTCAAATTAGAAATTCAAAGGCTGTGAGCGTGAGGACTATCAGATTTGGAGTGTGTCTCCAGAGCATATAATGAATTTACACAATAAGGACACGGTGTCAGACAGACCTGGGTGCACAAACTGAGTCCACCTTTAATGAAAACCGTGAACAACACTTGACTTTCCTTACTTTGGTCTCTTTGTAGAGCGGGAATAATTATACCCATAAGATAAGATATTGTTAGAAAGGTGTTCATAAATGGCAGCTGTGGCCATTAGTCATAAAGGGTATCATAAAGTTCTGAAAAGTAGTTTCAAATCAAAATACATTGAATTCAAAACCACAGTGAGATACCACTTTACACCTAGTAGGATGGCTGTAATCAAAAAGACAGACAGTAAGTTTTGTCAAGGATATGGAGCAAGTGGAAGCTTCATATCCTGCTGGTGAGAATGTAAAATGGTACAGTCACTTTGGAAAACAGGTTTGCAGTTCCTCAAAAAGTTGAGGGCAGAGTTACCATATGACCCAGTAATTTCAGTCCTAGGTATAACTCAAGAGTTGAAAACATATGTCCCCACAAAAACTTGTACATGAATATTCATATAATGTAATAGCACAGTGGAAACAATTCAAATGTCCATAAACTAACAGATGGACAAATAAAATGTGGTATACCCATACAATGGAATATTGTTAGGCAATAAAAAGAAATGAAGTACTGACACGTGTTACCACATGGATGAACCTTAAAAATTTTGTGCTAAATGAAAGAAGCCAGACACAAAAAGCCACAAATTGTATGATTCCATTTACATGAAATACAAATAAATTTATTAGGATAGGCAAATCTACAGAGACAGAAAGTAGATTAGTAGTTGTCAGGGCCTGGGGAGACGGCTGAATGGGGAGTGACTGCAGATAGCTACAGGATTTCTTTTTGGGGTGATAAAAATTTAGAATTAGACTGTGTTGATGATGGCACAACTCTGTGAATAAATCAAAAACCACTGAATTGTACACTTTAAAACAGTGAATTGTATGCTTTGTGCATTCTATCTGAAGGAAGCTATTATAAGTCTTAACTTTAAAAATAAAATGTCATATAATATTATCATTGTGTTTTGTGACTAAAAAAACATAAAAATGTATAGAGTAAGGAAGGAAACAGGAGGAAGGAAGGGTTGCAAAATTAACCAGGATAAGTTGTTGTCACTCCCCAAAGGCTTAGAAACTATTACTTTAATCTGGATCATCAGGAGAAGCGAGTATTTGTTGGAAAGGTTTCCAACAAAATCAGAACTTACTTTTCTAACGAAAGGAAAACTAGCTTCAAAGAAAATATTTTCAGGTTTGCTTTTGTTTTTTCTCTTCTTTGGTTGGATTGGCTTAGGTTAAATCTGACTAGGTAAGAAAAAAATTATCTTTGGAAAAATTAATATTTATTAAATATTATCTTCTTTCATATGAATACCTACGTATGATATGTAAAATGTCAAGAAATAGATGGGGCAAGAAGCATAGAATGGAGCCAGAAAAAACCCTGCCTTTCTTTAAAATAAAGTGGCTAATTTTAAAATGCTGAGTTTGGGACCTGGAATGCAAAGCATCTCCGCTTGGCGCTGTGAATGCCCCCCCCCCCCCCCCTCCCGCCACAAGCCCATCGCATTCTTGTCTCTATCTTCACGTTAAGGCTGAGTGGAAGGTTCCTCAGTTCCTGGATAGAATCCACACTGGATTTACACCTATGAGGACCTCTGATCTTAGTGCTACGTGGCTGATATCCAGTTCTCAGGACTTAATTCTTATCATAACATGATAGTAAAACACTGGCAGATATAAAGAGGGTCTTTTATTCTAGTCATATTAAAGATTTTAGAATAAATTATTCCTTTTTTAGAAAAGTTTACATAAATCAAAGATATTGTTATAATTTCAAATATAATTAACATCTATCTACCCACAATGGTTTAAGTCTTTAGAGAATAGATGTAAAGACCACCTAAGACTCCTTCCAGTTCTAAGGAGGGTCAAACCACTGTGTTGCTTTGATCCTTTCTTATTTGTTCTCTGTGTTCTTCAGAAATTGAATCTCAGAGAGGTTGGGTCAATCTGTCAAGGTAACACCGAAGGGCTAGACTAAAGTTAAAGTCCAATTTTTACTCCAACTTCATTACTTTTTCTCAACACTTCCCAGTTGCCTCATAGTATTTCGGCTTTTTCTTTGGGACTCCTTGAATTCACCCTAAGTAACATCTTCCTTGGTGAAAAAGAAAATGCTCTCTTAACAGGCAAAAAGAAGAATATGTATTTCTTTACATAACTCAAAAAAGGAGGTTCATATTAGTTAGATGAAAATAACAAATGCAACTATGTTAGCTTTAAAGGGGAATAAATAAGTGATTAGATGGTATGATTGGACTGCTGGACAGGAACAGATACGGGACTTTCTCGTGAGCGATTTACTTTGGTCTTTTATTTAAAGCAGCCCTTATTTTTAGACTGTTTGATTAGCAGCCAAATTAGAATCTCGGCAAATTTCTCAGTGGGCAATTTTAACTTTCCAGATTTGGAAATGCCCTTGCATTTCCACTACCGTCTTTAAAAACGAAACCAACCCCTCTTCAGGACACTGGTCCCAAGACAGAGCATCCAGAAGCACTCTAAGTCTTCCAAATCTATCAGAACCAATGCAACCATATTCTGGGGGCTGTGGGAGGGGGTAAGGCCTAGGTGTCATATTGGTCATATTGGATGGCTCCTATGTACTCTCCTTGCTCTCTTAGGTTATTTTCTATTTATCAAAATTAGTCAGCCAGCTGCTTCAGAACCTATCAAGCAGAATATCCCTTCTCTTCCTAACCATTGTTGGCATTCATAAATCATTCTGTGAGGCTAGTAAAAATGGCTTTAAAAAAAAAGCAAACAGCCAATGGATTTAACAGTTCGCTATATAGCCATGAACTCAGGCTGACAACACAAGAATTAAGCTCAGGAAGAAATCATTGCTCAGATGGGACCCAAATAGGGCCAGAAGGAAAGGCAAAGAAGCCCCACCAAAAGGCAAATTTGGTTAGTTCTTAGGAACCTGAACATGAAAAGGCATAGTAAGTTGTAAAGGCCTTGACTAGACCACATTAAGTTCCTTGGAATCCAAAGACGAGAATGGTATGTGGCCTCACTTTCTGAGGGTTTGTAGTCATTTCACTTCCCATCACCCACAACCCCTTTTTTGAGATAAGAATATACAATATGTACATATTTAGGATTCTCCTTACTTTCATTAGGTGTGGATGTGGTTCCAGTGAACTGCCTCTTCCATTGAATGCAGAGGTTGAGAATATGACCTATTCTAAACCAATCTGTGTATCCTATCTCATGGTCACAATAGTTGGTTCAGGACAATCCATACCACAACCCTAAATTCTGGGACCTCTCTTTGAGTTTTGTGGGGGAGAAGACTATTCTTTCTGTTGGACTAAGAGATGTGCGGGAACCTGGAGCTGCCAAGAGGAGATGGTGTGGAGCCTGAGATGGAGCCAATGTAGAGAGTAGAGTTGAGACAGAGATGAAGACAGAGAGAAGTTGAGTTCCAACAGCATTGTTTAAACCTCAAATCCTGCCCTGTCTAAAGCCTCTGGATTTTTTCAGTTACATGGGCCAATAAGTTCTCCTCTGTTAAAGCAATGTAAGTTGGGTCCTCCATCACTGGCAACAGAAAGATTCCAAACTGATACACATTTCATTTACACAAATGTCTTTGTGTAAACTATAAAATACAAATGCATTCATATTTTCAGCCATTTCTATTGGGAGATAATTTGCAGAATCTGTGGAAATAGATATTTTTAGATATATATCTAGGACAAATGGAAGCAATTATGTACTTCGTAAAATATGAAACTATGCAACATTACTTTGTTGTACCAGAGCATTATTACAATCAGAATTCCTACACATGCACATCATTGACCACCATTGGGACCACGAGTGAATTCAACCAATCTGAGGTCAGCAATGCCCAGATTGTCACACGCAGAGAGTTGTTTATTTATGTAAGCAATCAGAATTCAGTAATTAAACTGAGTAGTAGATGGTGTTTCGCTTTATAAGCAATGGAAATCAATTTAGAAGTGAATTGCCAGTGATTAGGGACTAATAATAAAATAATAAAGTTATACAAAAAAAAGTTTGAGGGGAAAATTACCAGAACATTTGATTTGTGTCATGAAAAAAGAGCATAGACTTCTATGGGCTTCACGTATGACTTTCTGTTTTAAGTCCTGATTGCTCCGAAGATACCACTGATGGAAGGGAAGGGAAAGGAACATTTATTTCTAAATGTCTGTTAAATTATCAATTAGGAAGCTTTCTGTAGCACAAACACAGCTGAAACTTACTTAGAGAATAAGGGAATCTATTGACGCACATAACTAGAAAGACTAGACAGCAAACTTTAGGGTCAGTTCAAGCCAAAGGTTTGTAATATCATCAGGGTCATTGCTCCCCACTTTTTGCAATTCCTTTGGCTGAGCCCTCCTTCTTGTATTGGCTTTTTAGTTAGGCTAGCTTTCCTTATGGTAGCAAGCTGGCTGCTAGCAGCTCCCAGGACCAAGTGCTTTCTCATTTATACTGGTGGCAGGAAGGGCTTCCTTTCCTTCCAACCACAAAACCAAACTCTTCTGCTTCGCACTGCCTGGACTTTCCCACCTCTGAAAAAAATTCCCGTGGCTAAGGAAGTCATGCACCACAGTAATTTCAGACCTGGGAAATGAGCCTGTGCCTGAACCAGTATCAGAACCCATCTCTAGAGCTAGGAAAGGTGTTGATCCTACCGAAGACATAGTTTCTCCCAAAGTAAGAGGGTGAAATGGATATAGTGCAGGCAAGCATGGCGCTTTCTCACTACCATGTGCCAGACTGAAGCTCACCAACAGGGTAGGCTACCTGGGCAGTTGCCTAGGGTGCCAAACTAGAGGGAGCCTTCACTGGAAATGTACCTAGATGGAGAAAGTTGTTCGGGGCCATCCCATGGGAGGGTTATGTTCCTTAAGCCTTGTACAATGCCAGACTAGTTTTCCTATAGGAAAAAAAGGGAAACTAGGGAGAGAGGAATTCTCACAGCATGTGCATCTACCACGATTGTCACCTACTTTTGCTTTATACTTTCTCAAGATTGTCTCTACTATTTCACAACTTCTCCAAAAGTAATAGCCCAGAGTGTTCCCTATTTTAACAGAGTGTTTGGCCTTATTTTAACACATCTAACTTCTACTCCAAAGATGGTGATTTTCAGGCCCATTTTTTCAGCACTATCATTTGGACCACATTCAGATGAATGCTTAGATGGTATTACTATTGCATACTAAAAACATGTTGAATCATAATAACAGTGAAATGTTAAAAGAAAGGCAAAATAGTTGCCATTACAAAGTATTTGTAGCAGACACTTTTGGTGTCCTGGGCCCCATACCCTAAGCACACTTCTGACTCAATGGCAAGTGACAGTCTCACCCCAAACACTACCATCCATTTTCTATCTCAGGGCCTTCTTTGGAATCTGAAGCCACAGGTAGCTACTTGGTCCATAGGCAAGCAAAGTCAGGAAATACAGCATGTGCTCAATAAATGTTTGTTGAATGAGTGAATGTTAAGAGTATAATAAATTGCTATTAAACTGCCTTGTCAGTAGACGAACTACAGGGTTTTTGCTATGCTGTGAGGGGCATACATGCTTGGATCCTGAATTATTTGGGACGTATCAGTATTGTCCAGTAGAACTTTCTGCAGTGATGGAAAGGTTCTATATGAGGGCTGTCCAGTACAATAGCCACTACCCACATGTGGCCATTGAGCACTTGAAACGTGGCTAGTGTGAGTAAATAAAATTTTAATTTAATTTTAATTAATTTGCATTTAAATTTCAGTAGCCACATGTATCTAATGGCTACCATATTGGACAGCACAGGATAGGAAATGCCAACTGTTGGCACAAAAGTCCTCTTACTCCTTGCTACACTCAACTGAAGAAGTATTTATTTAGTAACAACTCATGGATGCACAGAATTATTAGCCTAGCTGGGAAACTCACATGGCTTGGGTCAGCACCATGCCTGGCCCTGTATAAGGCTTTTCTTTTATTTGACTCAAGGGCAATATCTAGCAAAAACAGGCAGGTGGAACCCAGAACCTTGTATGGTGCCTTGGTGTGTGTTTACGATGAGCTTTGAGCACAGACCTTCACCGCTGAGTTTCTCTGTCTTGGTTTAGACAGGTAGAGGACAGTGTGATTTAGAAATGCATGTGACAGTTTAAACCCAGCCCTTTCAGATTCATTTGCATTTAAATAAGAAAACTAAGTGCTGCTTTAAAACAACCATTCATGTCTAGGAAAACATCTTTGAATCCTTTATTATTTTAAAAAGTCTTTTTTCCTAAGAAGAAAAATGAATATATGTTTTCTGTAGGGGTCAGGGCTCAGGTTGCAAAGCCGGAAGCTCTGGTTTCAGAAGAAGTTTCTAAACTTGGCCAGTTCTCTTTCCCATCACTAATAATAAAAAATGCTTTGTGCGCACACGCCTTGCTCTGTGGTTTAACAGGTCACAGGTGGGGGCATCAGGTGCTCAGGGATTCTATTCTCAGCTCTCTCACAGACTCAGTCTTTGACCTCAGAGAAGTTGGGGTAGATTTAGACCAAGGGCTCCCAGGTGCACAATCAAAACGTTCACTCAAAACTCTAATAGCAGCACTTTTGACCATGCTTTGATGAAACAGATCTGGGTACAGCCACATAACCACCTTGCCCAGTTCCCTGAGCTATCCAGGGACTACTTTCTGACATCACTACCTGCAAGATTTGCCTTTCCCTCTTTTCTTCTCCTCCACATCCTCTCTCTCCCTACCCCAATCTTCTACAACGTTTGCCTATCACATATTGACTCAGCCAACCAGGTAACAGCAAGAATGACTATGGTATAATTTTCAGATCTTGGGGGTACAAATTAACAAAATGCAGACAGGTAAGTCTCAAATACACGGTCTCATTATTTAAACCTGCTTGAAGCAGCTGAACACATTGGTGACATTCTTTGTCTGAACCAGGGGATTCGATCCCTGCACAAAGGTAATTACCCCAACAGCACAATGACACTTTATGCTCCAGACCCAAATCCTCAGTTTCACTGCTCTCCGAGAGCCCCCAAGACCTGGATTCCAATTTGCATCTCTTTATCAAGGTTTCCCCTTCTGGGCCCCTTCTGGATCAGATCTGCTGTAGAGTCCAAGGTTCCAGGTTTAGTAGTTGTGGCTCTTTGAGGGTTCAAGAAATTCTGTCACCCTCATGCAGTCCAAGAACCATGGGGAAGAGGGCAACATGATACCTCAAGCCGATTTCCAAGGGCACACTTTTAAAATTTAGACTTTACCACTATGGCTTTAACTCTGAGTGAATTGAGTTGCTTCTGGAGGGTTCTGAGCAGAGAAGTAACAAAGAAGACTGAATTCCTCATGTCTTTCTCTGCTAGGTTTGGATCTCTGAACATTATTCAGCCCCATATCTCCCATTGCTGTGTTGGGCCAATCTGGTAGGTAATCTTATTCTTGCTCCAACTGCTGGGCTCAGTTCCTCTCCCACACCACTTACAACAAGCTCTGTCCCTCCATCTCTGCTTTCCTACCTTAGCCAGGTGGGCATCTCAACCTATTGACCCAAGCTTCTCCCTTCTTCGCAGCCATGCTGCAGCGAACCTGGCTGCAGCCCAGACCTGGCTGTCTCCTTACTGACATCAACAATGTGTTAATAGTTTATCATCTGAAAGCAGTACTGAGCTCTGTATGTGTTTAACTTGGCATGGAATTTTCACCTTTTTTTCAGAGATCCCCAGGACAGGATGACCCAAATCTGTGAGCAGTCCCTCTTCCAAACTGGTACCTTGACCCTGCTGAGCTTGTCACCCCTGCTCCTCACCTTTACGGTCTTTGCTTCATAAGGAAGTTCCCACACTGTTTGTATGTGAATCACTGCCTTTTGGTTATCACTTAGAAAAAAAAAGGCTGAACTAATTTATTATTGAAAATTAACTCTTTTTAATAAAATTGTAGAATACCTGGAAAACACAGATAGGCTTAAATGGGGAAAACAATTGCAAACATCTATAATTCCATTAACCAAATATAAATACATTTTCCAAAATTATATATAGGTATAGTTTGTTTTACAAAATTATGATATATTATGTATATCTATATTTGTATTCCACCTTTCTCACTTCATATTATATAAAGAGAATTTTCCCATCTTGTTAAAGAAATGATTTTCAGTGACTGCATAGGATTCCACTGTGTGATTCTATCATTATTTGATCAATCTCCTATTTAAGCATTTTGATTGTTTCCAGGTTTTTGATATTATAAACTTGTAAAACAAATGGTCTGTATATGAATATCTGAACAGATCTCTGACAATTTCATTCTATTAAATTCCCAGAAGGAGAATTACTGGGTCAAAGAGTAAAAGCCTATTTAAGGCAGGCTGAGACTGTCTACATAACCTCCAAATCCCAATGGGAATGAGAAGAGTCACAGAGGATTGTCCAGTCCCCTCAGGATCCCCTGACCATGGGCAAGAAGTGAAGTTGAGGGATGCATCCTAGGAACACCTGGGTTATTAAAGCATTTAATCACTTAAACTGATTTCTAAAGACCTGCACTTGCCAAAGCATATTAATCATGTTGATGAAGTAGCTACAGCTATCAGGGACAACAGATGGATAAACACACCTGGCCTCACACCATTGCTGCCTTCAAGTTCTCCTTTAAAATGAGCAATGGGCATCAGGCAAAAATGTAATCATCTTCAGCCCCCCCCTCAGCCCACACGGTGAGATACCAATTGACCTCTGCTCTGATTCCTAATTAAATTCTGAGATTATACTAAATCTGAAGAGCAGCTATTCAATGGAAATGAGAAACCTGTAAAGCACTAATACTATACAGATCCAGGAATGGGTGGCACCAGCAAATTGCTCAGGTACTTGCAACATCAGCAGAACAAGGAGAGTAGGATTTTACGCAGACACATCACAGCAGAGAACCAGAGGGTGATTTTTTTTTCCTTGAATTTTGTATGACAATCATCTTCTGAGTGATTACTCTCCTACCACTGTATACTGAGCCTCAAAATACATACACCCGTGATGTAAATCAAACTATTTGCCTCTTTTTCTGATAAGGCAATGCAGACAGATTACTTTATTTGTCCCAAATCATCTATTTGGGCTAGATTCATTTCCTTCAACTTTTGTTTGAATGCCTTCTATGAGCCAGGCATTGTGCTTTGTTGTGAGATATACAAAGCTGATTGAGACGGGATCTCTGACCTTAAAGAAGGCAAAGTCTGGCCATGGTAGCAAAAAATCTGATAATGCGTCGAAGTCTACTTAGGGAGTAATAAAAGCAGTAATATATTGAGAAGGAGGTAAACTAAACAAAGCCTTGAAGTCAACATTTGTGGGTAGGCAAAAACTACAAATACACCAGGAATCTGATAACTGAAAAAAAATGATCTGTAAATGTGGATCTAATGCACAAATTCATTCTCACTATTGAACCCTAGAGATCAGATGCATTTACACTCAAATCAAAGCCTGTAAAGATGAATAACTACTCTTTGGATCCTTTTTCTAATCCAATGATTACTCTTCATAAAAGCTCACAGTAAACATCCATTTCCATGTGATTAAAATCAATGCCTTTGTTCACATAATAGGATCATGCCACGTCATACAAGATGCTGGTTCAAGAAGGACCGATTGAAATGGGTAGATCTGTTTACAATTACAAATGCCTAAGGAAAATAGTCAAAGCTAGCTAATTCAGTGACAGACTACCAAGTTTGTGAGTTATCTAGACACTCTTTTTCCTGCTCCCTCTTCTCTTCCTCATGTTGCTTGGGCCTTTCCATTTGCTATTTACTCCTTTTACCCGGGCCTGAGAGGCAGAAAGGCAAGGTCAAACATCAGTGTTGCTACTCTATAGCAGTTCTGATGAAACAGTTTGATGGAAGATAATACTAAGGTATATACAATAGTATGATGTTTTGAAATTTTCAGGGAATCTTAATTGTCTTTGATACTTCCAGGACTTTTACCAAAGAATGGAAAATTAGCTATTGCTGGCACTAAAAATACATAAGCTCGAGTTTTCCAAATTTTTTAAGTGTCTAATCATTGTTTAAATGTAAACTGCCTGTCTTATATTTTTAGAGGGATCCAGAAAGTCCAGGGTCCATGCTGAGCTGTAGACAATTAAATGAATGTCACTGTCACAGAATATTTTCTTGTCATAATGGTCTCCCTCCTGCTGGATAACTGCTGAAGCAAATCCACTGATGAGAAATAAACCGGAAAGCAAAACAGTGTGTATTTCCAGAGCTGGAAACACTGACCCTTTCAAGGCACTCAATCATTGTGACTTTGTTTCTATTTTTCAGGAAGTGAGTGATGAAGAATGAATCATGTGAGGTCAATAGAGGCTGGCAGGATCCATAGTTGCATTTTCATCATAGTCTTACTTGATGGCTGCTGTCAAAGAGGCTGGCTTCTAAAGCAGAACCACATCCAGAGCAGCACTCCTGCCAGAGAGAAGGCAGTCTGCTCTGGCTGGATCATCTATTTTACATTATAGATCAAGTTTCATTCATCTTCATTTCTGAAGTTAACTCTGGTTGAAGAAACAAGGCTCTGCAATTTGGGATCACCTAGCCATCTGAATCAGCTGTCATAATACTGGTAGGACAGCTTCATATATAAGCCGGCACTTTATTTCTTCAAGGGAATGGTTCTTACTGTGCTTGATCAAAGAGTGAGTTACTGTCTCACGCATTGATTGCTAGGACTTAATGTACTATGATGACTCAGGTGTTCTTCTCTATCCCGTGGAGCCGTTCACTTCATGCTAGTTGGAGGTCCACCCAAGAACACTAAATTCCTGCCTCAGCATTATCTTGCAGAGTAAAATCTGGAGTGTGTGCTTCCAGTTCTCACTTCATTCACTTTGCAATCTTAGTAGAAAGGAAAGGAATGCATTTCCTTTCCCTCTCCATTGTTGAACTCTGACTTCATAACAAACCTACAGCATTGTCACAGAATTCTAGTATCTCAAGCACACAAAGAAAAAAGTCCCCAAATCTTGGGGACTGGGGAGAAAAAGACATCAAAAGAAGTACTTATAGCAAACTGTTATCTTGAGCTAACTCACCAGTGTTCCCATTTCCTTTCTCCCTCGCTGCCTTCTACTACACAGCCAGTACTTACCTTTTCAGCCTCCCTTGAAGCTAGGTGCAACCACATGACACAGTGCTGGGCATTGAGATCTAAAGAAAGTATGAGCATATAAACATGCTTAACTGTCTTCAATGAGGGAAGGAAGAAAGGAAAGAGGAAGTGGGGGGGAAGGAAGGAAGGAGGGAAAAGAAAAACAGACAAAGAAAGAAAAGAATAGAAAAATACCCTTCGCTTCACTCTGCATCTCTATCTCTCTCTATATATCTTCTTCCTCTCACCATCAATATTCTGGAAGAGTACACACTCCATAGTAGACATTCTCCCTGAGTAGACTTACTCAGCAATCATCTTGTCCTGCCTAAGCTTTCGGTTTGGGATCCATCCAATTCCCTAGAGTCCTATGCTTGCAGAAAGTTGACCTTACTCTCAGATGTGGATTCATCCTCCTTGCTAATGTGATTGATTCAGATAAACCAGTTTAGGCAAATTTGAAATTCTCTCAGCCATGGAGATTAGGTAATGAATGAGCCAAGATAACTTTTGGTTTTCTCACTCTTTGAAGAAAGCCTCCAAAAGGCCACTCACACACTTCCTCTCTCTTTCTGGATTCTGCATTGTTCTGAGGTGAGGCCTGAAATTGCTGCATTTTGCCACCAGGAAGAAAACCAGACTTGAAATAATCTGACACTATGGAAGGCAGAATTACAAGACGAAAACTTTTTTTTTCCCAGGGGAAGATTTGCCCTAAGCTAACATCTGCTGCCACTCTTCCTTTTTTTCTTACTTGCTTCCCCCTCACTACCCCAGTACACAGTTGTGTACAGTTGCAAGTTCTTTTGGTTCTTCTACATGAACTGCTGCCACAGCATGGCTACTGACAGACAAGTGGTGTGGTTCCATGCCCGGGAACTGAACCTTGGCTGCTGAAGTGGAGCACACTAAACTTTAACCACTAGCCCATCAGGGCTGACTCAAACAAAATTTTTTTTTTTTGAGGAAGATTGGCCAGTCTGTTGCCAATCTTCCTCTTTTTGCTTGAGGAAGACTGTCGCTGAGCTAACATCTGTACCAATCTTCCTCTATTGTATGTGGGATGCTGCCACAGCATCGCTTGATGAGTGGTGCTTGGTCCAAACCTGGGATCCAAACCTGTGAACACTGGGTCACTGAAGCAGAGCACACCAACTTAACTGCTATGCCTCCGAGTCAGCCCCCAAACAAACTTTTTAAATGACACAGTTGAGTCTAATACCTGCCCTCCTCTGAATTTTCCAGGTATGTAAGGCAGTGAATTCCTTTATTATTTGAGTTCAGTTTTCTATCACTGGACACAAAAATTTTTTTTAAAGAAAAACCCCACAATAACATCTGCCACCTCCTCTCCTTCCACAATTGTCATTGCCTATGTTCAAGCCTTATCACTTTTCTCCTTAATTTTACCATGCAGTGCTCAGCAAGTTTCTTTGACTTCAATTTCTCTTCCAATCAATCTGTTGATAACACAGCCATCAGACTCTCATTTTAATATAGACACCTGATCATTGCAGCTCCTTGCTCAGGACTTTCCACATATTCCCATTGTACACAAGATGAAATTTAAATCCCAGATCCTGGTGCATAAAGTCCTTCACAATCTGGCTCCTGCTTGTTGGTCTAGTCTCTAGTCGGTCTAGACTAACCATTCCCTCTGCCCCATCTCTCCCAACACACAGAGAAAGGGACATATTATAGTCTTGAAATTCTGAATTACATTACATTACATATGTATGTCTTTTCTGTTTTGGTGACTGCTCATCTGCTAATTCCTCTGTTGGAATTCTAGAACTTTTCCCTACTGCTGCCCAATGGGTCAATTAATGTTCATACTAATCCAACTTCTTCTATGAAGTTTACTCCAATTTCTCCATATTATCCATCCATGACTATTTGCATACAAGACCATGTTCTCTGAAGGCAGGGACTGTGTTTAATTCATCTTTCTAACCCTGTTGCTTAGCAGAATCTGGCATGATAGGTCTTCTATTTTGAATAAATGAATGTAATGTAAATCATAAATGAATGAGTCAGATGCAAAGACTGAAATCCTACTTGGATTATTGGATCTTTTATACGATAGTTAATTAAAATAATAATCATTAAGAAGTTGACTAAGTCCTTCAGATGGCTTTTCTATGAGCCTTAGTCCCTGAGAGATATTTTCATAACATAGCGGATATTGTTTTTGTTTTCCTGGAATACTTTCCTACTACCCCACCTTCTTTCAGAATTACTCCCAGAGAGGCAGATATGTGATCCTGGGCCAGTGTCTTATTTTCTTTTTTTTCATGTGGGCCAGTTTTTCTCTCCTAAGAATCTGACTCTTGAGCAGACACCTCTAAGACCTACTTGAGTCAGCTGCTGGAAACATACTTGATAACCATATCGGTGAGCTCCTGAAGCTGAGAAATCTGGAGCTATTTTGGCTCTTGTTCTTCCCAAAGCTTCCTAAAGTTTGGTTGTTCCAGTTCTTCCTTCTATCCTGTGGCCTATCTCCAGTGTCCTTCCAATAATCTCCTTTTGTTGTAAAAAAAAAAAAAAACCAAAACAAAAAGGAAAAGAATTGGGTCTGTTTCATGTAATCACAGGATTTTAACTTTTTAACTGATGGTACTTCTTTGATATATGCTAAGTTAAGGCTAGCCAGCCCTGGTGGTCTAGTGGTTAAGATTTGGTGCTCTCACTGTCCCAGCCCAGATTTGTTTCCTGGTTGGGGAACCACACCACCAGTCTGTTGGTTGTCATACTATTGCAGTTGCCTGTTGTTGTGTTGCTGAAAGCCACGTGACTGGTATTTCAAATACCAGCAGGGTGAACAGGTTTCAGTGGAGCTTCCAGACAAAGACAGAGTAGCAAGAAGAAACTGGCCACCCACTCCCAAAAAAATTGGCCATGAAAACCCTATGAATAGCAGCAAAGCACTGGCTGACGCAGCACCAAAAGGTGAGAGGATGGCATGAAAAAGACTGGGTGGGGTTCCACTCTGCTGTAAACAGGGTCACTAGGAGTTGGAATCAACTCCACGGCACTAACAAACAAATTTAAGGTTATCATACTATAAGTAACACAAATGGAATATGTACTGTTACTGATAAGTAAGTCAGGCTACTTCCCACAATGCCAGGAAATACCTAGCCCAGTGCCTGACATACAACAGGTCAAGGAATACTTGCTGAATGAATATACTTCCAGGTGTGGGCAATTACGGACTGACTATGTCATCATGGGAGGTGGGGTAGAGGTCTTCTGGCTGTTACATTACTCTATTTCTCCAATCCTTTCCCTTAAAAATCATTTAGTGAACACATACCAGGTCTTCAAGGAGCTTCTGGTCCAGTTATTTAAATCACAGAATTAAGAATTAAGAAGAGACATAATCCTTCCTTCAGGGGGCTCACAGTCTAGCTCTTAGAGGTAAGTTATTACAGTATGATACAATACAGTGTCATCAGTACTAATACTAGATAAGCAGACAGTACAATGAGAGTTCATAGGAGTAGCACATAATTCAGACTTCTGCATTTAGGGAAGGTTTCTTGGAAGAAGTGAAATCTAGGCTGAGACCTGAACAGGAGTTTATCTGGTAAAGCAGCTGGGAAGGAATATTGCAAGCAGAAGTCACAACACGTACAAAGGCTAGAAGATAGAAAGTATGATATCTTTAGGAAACAACCACAGATAGATCAGTATACATGGAATTTAGAGTAGGGTTGAGAGAGATGAGGCTGGAGAGGTAAGTACAGCTTATTATCATGGGTCTTGAAGGCTGAGGCAACATGGAATCAACCAAGAAGCTTATACAATGGAATGACACAACCAGATATGCTATGTTGGCTGCTGTGGGGAGAATGGATAAGAAGGGGAGAATCTGGAGAAACGAAAACCTCTTAAAGTTGTGCTGTCCAATATTATAGCCATCAGCCACATGTAGCTATTGAGCTCTCCAAATATGGCTAGTACAAATTGAGATGGCTGAAAGTATAAAATACATACTGGAATTCAAAGATATGGTGCAAAAAATAATAATGTAAAATATATCAATAATTTTATAGTGATTATATGTTGAAATGATATTTTAGATACATTGGGCTAAATAAAATACATTATGAAAATTAATTTCATCTGTTTTGTCTTATGTTTTCTACATGGCTATTAGAAGATTGAGAATTATGTATGTGACTTGGATTTGTGGCTTGCATTACCTTTCTATTGAACAGTGCTGAGTTAAAGGGTTACTTTAGCAATCTATGTAAGGTGATGAAGGCTTAAACTAAGTTAGATGCAATTTGAGTGAAGTGGACTTATTTAAGAGATATAAAGAATTAGGATAGTTAGGTCATATTAAAGGTTGGATGAAAAAGGAGAATGAGTGGCAAGAGTTAAGGGTGGTACCCATGTATCTAGCGTGGGCAACTGAGTGGATATTAGTGATCTTCAAGGAGATAGGAGAGGAGCAGGTTTAAGAGGAAGATATTGAGTTCAGTTTTGAATAACTGAATGTGAGGGCCTCAATACCCAATTGGAAAAGTTAGTTAGGCAGATGTATATATGGATGTGGAGCTCAGGAGACAGAGCTGGTGGATTTTTACACTTGGGCATCATCAGACTACATGTGGCATTTAAAGACTTGGGTACAACTGAGAGCACCTAGGGAAGAGAACGGGACTGAGGAGCACCCTGTAACAAACATAGACTTTATAGGCTATTATGCAAATACTAACATATACCCTAGGGTAGTGTTTACCAAATTGTGTTTAGCAAAACATTAGTCTCACAAGATACTCCCAAGAAAAAAACTATTCTGTGGCAAAATGTTGGAAAAAATATTGCCCTCTAGAGATTCTAATACATACTAACATGTTAACATATTAAAGACTGAGAAGTCTGATAGTGAGGAAACTTTTTTTTTCCCTGAGGAAGATGAGCCCTGAGCTAACATCTGCTGCCAATCCTCTTTTTGCTGAGGAAG
The DNA here is from genome assembly GCF_021613505.1 of Equus quagga. NCBI lineage: Eukaryota > Metazoa > Chordata > Mammalia > Perissodactyla > Equidae > Equus > Equus quagga. The sequence continues at coordinate 94,472,198 of NC_060269.1, forward strand.
ACTGGCCCTGAGCTAACATACGTGGCCATCTTCCTCTACTTTATATGTGGGGTGCCTGCCACAGCATGGCTTGACAAGCAGCACCATGTCCACACCCCGGACCCGAACCAGTGAACCCCAGGCCGCTGAAGTAGAACATGTGAACTTAACCACTGCACCACCAGGCCAGCCCCAGAAACTTCTTTAACTTAGTATTTTCATCATATTTGACTACAGAAACCTTCCTTTTCTTCCAATACTTGTTAATATCTTAAGAAACACACTCAAGGAACACATTTTGAGAAGCATTTTCCATGGTAATCTAATCCTTCAGTAGGATAAAAGGTCAAACAGAATTATATCAAATGTATGTCCTTTATGGCAGATTTATAAAGAAATTACTTTGTCATTTCTGTCAAATAGATATATTTTTCATATCCAGTTTCCTCCATGCAAACCTAAGCATATTTTTGGGCACTTTACACTTTCTAGAATTTGATGTGCTCAAATTAAAATAAATAACGGATTTTCTATGAGTAGCTTACTATCAATGCCAAAGGACTGTTGTAAGTTCATAACAAAGAAAAATTCTTAAGTTTGAATATGGGATATCTGATGGTCTAATAAAAGATTATCCCACGAAGACAAAGTGTGAAGGACAAAAACAATTTTCTAAGGCATCCATTAAAATTGAGGAGGCACAAAATTGTTTTCTTTTCTTATAAACTGCTTATTTAGTTGAAAAATGTGCAAGCTACTATAATTTACTTTACTTATGGTGCCGTTGGTGTGTTGATTCAGAAAATGAATTGGGTAATAAGACACCTTATAAGAGGCAGGAGATGGCATAATAATTTCCCTTGCTTAGCAACTAATATGTTATCCACTATGCGCACTGTCTAGATTTTCATACTAACGTACAGGATTAGAACATTTAACAATAGGAAGTCCCACCTCCTGCAGCCAAGGGTCTAGGTGTAAGAGTCAGGTGTTACATAAACAACAACAGGCCATGTCTAAACAAAGGAGCTCAGACTTAAATTTTAAATTTTCTTTGGATTTCAGGTATCTTGAAATGTCAAAGTTTTTAAAACCACTTTAAAACCTGAATAATGCCATCACTTTGTATTTATACAGTATATTAATAGAAGATGTTGAATGAATTAAATCTTACTTTTCCTTAAAAAGTTCCTGCACAATAGAAGAGGAGTTAGGGGAGGAAGGAAAAGAACTGGACATAAGCTATCTGCTTCTTGGACTCACTAGCTGATTGGTCTGGAGGAAACACTTAACTTCAAGTCTCTGTTTACTCATCAGTAAATTAACAATAATATCAGTTCTACCCATCTCACAGGGTTGTTGTGACCAAAACAAAACAACAGATTTCACTAGAATGTAAGTTCCACAAAGGCACAGACTTTTGTCATTTTTGGTTCACTGCTATTATCATTAATACCCAGAAGTGTACCTGGCACATAGTAATCACTCAGTGAATGCTATGAAAACATTTTGAATATTATAGAGATGTAAGGTATTACATGTAACCTGTTATTATTCACTAAACTATGGGAGAGAAAAAGGCAGAAAGAGGGTAAGTGATTTTCTCAAGGTATTACTTAAAGTCAGAATGGAGTTAATATGGGATTTCAAGGCAGGTCTCTTGATATTTTATTTATTTGGTGATTCAACAATTATTTTTAAAGTGCATACTATATTCCAAGTGCTAGATACTAGATAGATACTGGTAAAAATATGTATACATGAGAGTCAAACATGGTACATAGACATTAAACAAATGAATATATAAATAAATACTATAAAGGAAGAACAGCATCTGATGAGAGAACAACAGGGAGTGAGGGTTCCCTAATTTACATTCAGACTAAATGTCTAAGCTAAAATTTATCAACAAAAACAGTTAACTCTTTTGACAAGACATGTATTTTTAGAGAATGTTCATCCATGTTTATACATCACTATTTCTAGCGATCACCAAATCAGGAGAAACTAATCAATATTATCTAGAATTAACCATCCAAGATAAATCTATTAAAACAAAAATTTGAAAAACAATGACAGCATTATTGACTCATCCCTATCATTTTAGTTCTCACAACTAGAAGTTCAATGACGTTTATTGACCATAATATTAAAACTTGGCTATAAGTCTCAAAACATGCCTTCAAAATTATACACTATCATTAAACCAAATTTACACCATGCCTTACTTTTACTTACTTACTTCAAAGGGTTTTGTTGTGTTGAACTTTATTTTTTTAGAATGTTGGGAGTTATCATTGGTATACCCAAACATTTTTCCCATGGGAACACATATTTGTTAAATGATTGCTTTCTCTTGTAAGAAGATTTTGTCCAAGTTAAAGACAGGTAATGAAGTCTCTGACTTATTATTCCTTTGAATTCTCAATAAACCTATTGAGATGACTTGACAAGTCCACCTACTTTTAATGGTTAATTTAGGCTTTTAATCTATGCAAAATTGCTTTCTACCTTGCAGGCAATATTAGGGGAAGAGTAAGAGCTGAAATTATCCCCTGCTTTTTAAATGAACATACAGAAAGGGAACATTATATTTTGGATTAAAGAGCAGAGCAACAATAGTAAATATGCACTCTTAACCTGACATGGCTGACAGTTAGAATTTTAAGGTCAGATACTGCCGATCATCAGTAACTTTTTTATACTTCAAAAAATAATAATAAAGGCAGAAGCATTTTACTAAACAATTCAGGAGGAAAAAAATCAAGTCTTTGTGGAAAAAAAAACTGGATTTATATGACAAGACTAGTGAAAGTAGAAAACAGATTCAAATACCCAGTAGAAGAGGGTGTGATATATATTTTAAATCTCTCTTAAGGGAGTACATTTGCAAAAACTTTCTCTTCGATACAATAATTTGTTACTCTAAAAACTATAATTTATAGTCTTAAGTGACTTTCCCCCAGAAGTATTAATTTCTTTTTTAAGTCAACTTTACGGATGTATAATTTGCATAAAATAAAATGCACCCATTTAAAGCAGTCAGTTCTTCTGTAACTCAGGCTAAGTATTCCTAAAAATCACAGTGTTATACAAATTTCATCAATAAAAAACAAAAGGCCCAGGGGAAAAATAGGGTTAGGAAAACAACAGTCAAAGCCTATGTCATTGACACACTAAAAAAAACACACATACACAAAGAAGGAAAAGATATTACCTAATAAAAAGGTAGCACAACTGAACAACTTTAAAACAACTAGAACTAACAGACATTTATAGGACATTCTGCCCAACAATGGCAGAATACACATTCTTCTCAAGTACGCACAGAACATTCTCTAGGATAGACCATATGCTAGACCATAAAACAAACCTCAATAAATTTAAAAGGACTGAAATCATACAAAATATGTTCTCTGACTACCACAATTGAGTGAAATTATAAATTAGTAACAAGTAAATTTAGAAAATTAACAAAGATGTAGAAATTAAATAACCTACTACTAAATAACCAATGGGTCAAAAAAGAAATCACAAGGTAAACTGGAAAATACTTTGAGATGAATGAAAATAAAAATACAACATATCAAAAGTTATGGGATACAACTAAAGCAGTGCTTAAAGGAAAATTTATAGTTTTAAATGACTATATTAAAAAAGAAAAAAGATATCAAATCAATCACCTAACTTTACACCTTAAAACACTACAAAAAGAAGAGTAAATTAAATCTAAAGCAAGCAGAAGGAAAGACATACTAGATTAGAGTGGTAATATATCAAATACAGAATAGAAAAACAAGAGACAATTAATAAAACCAATACTTGGTTCTTTAAAAAGATCAATAAAATTGACAAACTTAAAACTAGACTATCCAAGCAAGAAAAAAGAAGACTCAAATTACTAAAATCAGGAATAAAAGAGGAGACATTACTACAGATGATACAAAAAAGGGTAAAAAGGGAAGTGCTCACTCTTCTAATTTTAGAATAGTTTGTGAAGAATTGTTATCAGTTTTTTTAAATATTTGGTTGAATATTTGGGGGCTGTCCCTGTGGCCGAATGGTTAAGTTAACACGCTATGCTTCAGCGGCCCAGGGTTTTGCCAGTTCGGATCCTGGGCGTGGACCTAGCAACTGCTTGTCAGGGCATGCTGAGGCAGTGTCCCACATAGCAGAACTAGAAGGACCTCCAACTGGAATATACAATGATGTACTGGGGGGCTTTGGGGAGAAGAAGAAAAAAAAAAGAAGATTGGCAACAGATGTTAGCTCAGGGCTAATCTTAAAAAAAAAAGGGGGGGAATATTGTGAACAAATGTATGCCAAGAAATTAGGTAACTTAGATGAAATAGACAAGTTTCTAGATACACACAAACTACCAAAACTGAGTTAAGAAAAAAAAAGAAAAGCTGAATAGATCTAGATAAGTAAAGATATTAAATCAGAAATCAAAAACTACCCAGAAGTAAACCTCAGGCCCAGATGGCTTCACTGGTTAATTCAACCAAAATTTTAAAAAATTAATAACAATTTTTCACAAACTATCCTAAAATTAGAAGAGTGAGCACTTCCCAACTCATCCTATGAGGCCAGTATTACCCCAATATCAAAACCACACAAAGATGTCACAAGAAAGGAAACTATATACCAACATCTTTTATGAATGTAAAAGCAAAAATCCTCAACACAATACTAGCAAACTGAATCCAGCAATATATAAAAAGGATTATACAACATAACCAAGTGGGACTTATCTCAAAAATGCAAGGTTGATTTAACATCCAAAAATTAATATAATACATGATGTCAATAGAATAAAGGACAAAACTCAGACAATCTTCCTAATAGATGCAGAACAAGCATTTAAAAAAATTCAACACTACTTCATGATAAAAATATTCAACAAACTAAGTATAGAAAGAACCTTTCTCAATATGATAAAGGGCATCTACAAAAACTCTCAGCTAATATCATACTTAATGGTGAAAAATTGAATGTTTGCATCCTAATATCAGAAATAAGACAAGGATGTCCCTTCTTGGCACTTCTATTCAACATTTTACTGGAGGTTCTTGTCAGGGTGATCAGGGAAGGAAATGAAATAAAAGGCATCCAGATAGGAAAAAAAGAAGTGAAACTATGTCTATTGACAGATGACATGACTTGTATACAGAAAATCCTGAGAAATACACAGTATTAAGAGTAATAATTGAGTTTAACAAGGTTTCTGTATAAAAGTGCAATAAAGAAATCAATTGTAGGGGCCGGCCTGCTGGTGCAGTGGTTAAGTTCGCACATTCTGCTTCTCAGCAGCCTGGGGTTCGCTGGTTGGGATCCCGGGTGCAGACATGGAACTGCTTGGCAAAAGCTATGCTGTGGTAGGCATCCTATGTATAAAGGAGAGGAAGATGGGCATGGATGTTAGCTCAGGGCCAGTCTTCCTCAGAAAAAAGAGGAGGATTAGCAGTAGTTAGCTCAGGGCTAATCTTCCTCAAAAAAAAAAATCAATTGTAGGTCTATACAATAGCAATTAACAATTCAAAAATGAAATTTAGAAAATACTTCCATTTATAACAATATCAAAAAGAAGAAAATATTTATGAATAAATTTAACAAAACTGGACACTGAAAACTACAACACACCATTGAAGAAAGTAAAGAAGACCTAAATAAATGAAAGGCATCCTGTGTTCACGTATAGAAAAACTTAGTAGCATCAAGATAGTAATACTCCTCAAATTGATCTATAGATTCAACAAAATGTCTATCAAAACTCCAGCTGAGGAGAAAAGGGAACCCTTTGCACTCTTAGTGGGAATGTAAATTGGTACAGCCACTATCGAAAACAGTATGGAGTTTCCAAAAAAAATTAAAAATAGAACTAGCATATGATCCACCAATTCCATTTCTAGGTATTTATCTGAACGAAATGAAAACAGGTTCTTGAAAAGATATCTGCACCCACATGTTCACTGCAGAATTATTTACAATAGCCAAGACATGAAAACCACGTAAGTGTCTACTGACAGATGAAGGGTTAAAGAAAATGTGGTATATATACACAGTGGAATATTACTCAGCCATAAAAAGAAGGAAATTCTGCCAACTTGTGACAACATGGACGGATCTTGAGGGCATTATGCTAAGTGAAATAAGTCAGACAGAGAAAGACAAACACTGTATAATCTCACTTATATGTAGAACCTAAAAAAACAAGAAACAAAAAAAACCCCTCATAGATACAGAGAACAGATTGGTGGTTGCCAATGGCGGATGGTGGAGGGTGGGCTAAATGGATGAAGGTGTCAAAAGGTACAAACTTCAAATATAAGATGAATAAGTCCTGGGGATATACTGTACTGCATGGTGACTATAGTTAACAATATTTATTGTAAATTTGAAAGCTGCTAAGAGAGTATATCTTAAAAATTCTCATCACAGGAAAAGAACCTTTAAAAATATGTGATGATGGATGTTAACTAAATATTGTAGTAATCATTTTGCAGTATATACATATATCAAATCATTATGTTGTACACCTAAAACTAATATAATGTTATATGTCAATTATATCTCAAAAACAGAAATGTTCCACAGAACAAAACACAAAAATTCCAGTTGGCTCCTTGCAGAAATTGACAAGTTGATTATATAATTTGTATGGAAATTTAAAGGACTCAAAATAGCCAAAATAATCTTAAGAAAGAAGAACAAAGTTGTAAGAATCACATTTCCTGATTTTACAACTTACTACAAAGCTACAATAATTAGGGCAGAATGGTACTGGCAAAAAGGATAGACATATAGATCAATGGAATAGAATCAAGTTCAGAAATAAAGCCTCACATTTATAATCACTCGATTTTCAACAAGGGTGCCAAGATAATTCAATAGGGAAAGAATAGTCTCTATAACAAATGGTGCTGGGACAACCAAATATCCATATACAAAGGGACGAAGTTGAATCCCTACCTCACACCATATAATTATTTAACTAAAAATGGATCAAAGACCTAAATGTAAAAGCTAAAACTATTAATGCTCTTAGAGGAAAACAAAAATTTTAATTTTCATAACTTTGGACTAAGTAAGGGTTTCTTAGATAAGACATCAAAAACACAAACAACAAAAGAAAAAAATAGATAAAGCAGAAATCATCAAAAGTAAAAACTTCTGTGCTTCAAAGGACACCATCAAGAAAGTGAAAAGCCAGGTGATGTCAGCATCTTGGCAGAGTGAGTTGCTCCCTTTGTCTCTTCATTCTAAGTTACAACCAATAGGACATCCATTGACCAACAGAGGATTCCCTACCCAGCAAACAGGACACCTAAGAGATTCATGCATCTATATATCTGAAGATGGGTGGACTGGATCCCTGGGAGGGAGTGGAACCAGGGCAACAGCCCTCTTACCCCCAGCAGCAATGATCCAGGGTGTGAAGTGAAAACAGCAGGCACGACAGCTCACACAACTGTGAGGAGATATGGCGGGAACAGAATAAAGAGGTGTGGCTTGCTCCCTGCCCATCTCCCAGAAGATCTGGCCCACATGCCTGCAAGTGGTCACTGCAGGGGCAGGAAAAATAGGTGTGGCTTTCTCCCTGCCCATCTCCCACTGGATCCAGCATACGTGCCTCCCCATCCCTGCACTGGCCAGATCTTTCTACCAGTGAGGACAGTATAGAAAGCCTGAAATTTTCTGGCTGGGTTGGGGTGCCCTGACCTGAGTTTTCAGGACACCAACTATTGCCAAAGACGAAGGACCAGCAACAACCTCTCCTGCTTAGCCCCTGCTCCCCTTCAAAGTGGTGGCAGGTGAAATCTGTGACCAGAGGCTTCAGAAACCACAGAAGAGCCAATTTCCCAGACCCAGTAGCAGTGCCCCCAACACTTGCTCCCCAGGTCCCCAGGCCTCTGGCAGCAACAACAACCCTGTGACCCCAGCACACTTGGCAGAAGTGCAACCAGAACTCACGGACAACCCAGGAGTAGCAGCACAGGTGGTGCACAGGACAGCAGAATCCAAGCCCATGGAGAACTCACAGAGAGCCAGTGAAGGAACATGAGAGCCAGGTGACCCTGGAAACAGCAGAAGTGTTCACAGTCTGGTGACCCTGGTGGTGACACCTGAGACTGCAGCAACATTGGAAACAGCAAGGCACCAGCACCTCACAGGCACAAGCAGCACAAGGAGGGCACTGATGACACCTCTAGCAGAAGCAGTGGAGGGTGGAAAGTGCAGGCTCTCAAATACAACCAGAAGTAGCTCAGAACCAATGTAACCAAAGCTGTACCCAAATAAGAAAGGTAGTTACTACCACAGATGGGCCAGCAGCGGATCAATTCATCAAACACCATGAAGAACTACAGGAATATGGCAGAAAATAAAGAGAATGACAACTTTCCATAAACCAAACTTGAAGCAATAGACAATTACAATCTAACTAAGAATTCAAAATAGCTGTCATAGGGGCTGGCCCAGTGGTGTAGTGGTTAAGTTTGCACGCTCCACTCCGGTGGCCCGGGGTTGGCAGATTCGGATCCCAGGCACAGACCTAGCACTGCTCATTAAGGCACACTGTGGTGGAGTCTCACATAAAATAGAGGAAGATTTGCACAGATGTTAGCTCAGTGACAATCTTCCTCAAGCAAAAAGAGGAAGACTGGCAAGAGATGTTAGCTCAGGGCCAATCTTCCTCACGCACACAAAAATACCTGTCATAAACAAACTCAGGGAGTTACAAGAAAATTTAGAAAGACAGTTCAAGATGCTCAGGAATAAAATTAATGAACAGAAGAAGTACCTCACCACAGAGATTGAAACTCTCAAAGAAAATCAAACAGAAATTCTGGAGATGAAGAATACAATTAGTGAGATGAAAAACAATGTAGAAAGCATAAAAAATAGAGCAGACTATATGGAGGAGAATTAGTGAGCTCGAAGATAGAAACCTAGAAATGATTCAGGTGAAAGAGGAGAGAGAATTAAGATTCCTATAAAATTAAGAAATTTTTTGAGAAATATCCAACTCAATTCGGAAAAGTAACGTAAGGATTATGGGTATCCCAGAAGGACAAGAGAAGGAGAAAAAAGCAGAGAGCTTATTCAAAGAAATAATAGCTGAGAACTTCCCAAACCTAGGGAAGAAACTGGACATACAAGTACATGAAGCTAATAGAACTCCTAATTACCTCAATGCAAAAAGACATTCTCTAAGGCATACAATATTAACACTGTCAAAAGTCAATAACAAAGAAAAAATATCAAGGGCAGCAAGACAAAAGCAAATAACCTAGAAAGGAACCCCTATCTGGCTTTCTCACTGGACTTCTCAGCAGAAACCGTACAGGCTGGGAGAGAGTAGAATGACATATTCAAAATACTCAAAGACAAAAACTTTCAGCCAAGAATGCTCTATCTAGCGAAATTATCCTTCACATATGATGGATAAATAAAAGCTTTCCCAGATAAACAAAAGCTAAGGGAGTTCATCGCCGCCAGACCTGCCTTACAAGAAATAAGGAAGGTAGCCCTCCTACCTGAAACAAAAAGGCAAAGGTTTATAAAGCTTTGAGCAAGGAAATAAATAGACAGAATCAGAAAATAGCAGCTATCAGAATAGGTTAGTAAACACTTAATTAAAACATAAAAGATAAAGGGAAAGAAAGTATCAAAAAATAACCATAACCACTTCAATTTGGTCCCAAACTCACAACACAAAAAAGAACAATTTGTGACAACAAAAACATAGAAGGGGAAGAGGATAGTGATGGAACCCACTTAGGCTAATGGAGATACGAGGCTATCAGAAAAAGAACTATCTCATCAATGAGATCTTTTACCCAAACCACATGGTAAACAAAAAACAAAAAATCAGAGCAGAGTCACAAATCATAAATAAAGAGACAACTGAGGAAAACAACACAGAAACCCACCAAACTGAAATGGGAGACAGAGAAACATGGAAAAAGAAACAATGGAAATATAGAACAACCAGAAAACAAAAGATAAAATGGCAATATTAAGCCCTCATATGTCAATAATCACTCTAAATGTAAATGGATTCAATTCATTAATCAAAAGACATAGAGTGACTGGATGGATTAAAAAACAAGACCCAACGATATGCTGCCTCCAGGAAACACGTCTCAGCTCTAAAGACAAATGTAGGCTCAGAGTGAAGGGATGGAAGATGATACTACAAGCAAATGGCAAGCAAAAGAAAGTGGGTGTAGCCATACTAATCTTGGACAAAATAGGCTTCAAGACAAAAAATATAATAAGAGACACAGATGGGCATTATATAATGATAAAAGGGACATTCCACCAAGAAGACATAATATTAATATACATACACCTAAAACAGAAGCACGAAAGTATATAAAGCAATTATTAACAGACCTAAAGGGAGAAACTGACAGCAACACAATAATAGTAGGGGACCTCAACACCTCACTTATGTCATTGGATAGATCATCCAGACAGAAAGTCAACAGGGAAACAGTGGCCTTATGAAACACTAGACCAGATGGATTTAATAGATATATATAGAATGCTCCATCCAAAAACTGCAGAATACACATTCTTCTCAAGTGCACATGGAACATTCTAAAGATAGACCATATGATGGGGAACAAAAGAAGCCTCAAATTTAAGAAGACTGAAATCATATTAAGCATCGTTTCCAAGCACAATGCTATGAAACTAGAAATCAACTACAAGAAAAAAGCTGAGAAAGTCACAAATACATGGAGACTAAACAACATGCTACTGAACAACAATTGGATCAATGAAGAAATCAAAGGAGAAATAAAAAATTACCTGGAGACAAATGAAAATGAAAACACAGCATACCAACACTTATGGGATACAGCAAAAGTGGTACTTAAGAGGGAAGTTTATAGCAATACAGACTTATCTCAAGAAACAAGAAAAATCTCATATAAACAGCCTTACACTGTACCTAAAAGAACTAGAAAAAGAAGAACAAACAGACGCCAAAGTCAGTAGAAGGAAGTAAATAATAAAAATCAGAGCAGAATAAACAAAATAGAGACTGAAAAACAACAGAAAGAATCACTGAAACTAAGAGCTGGTTCTTGGAGAAGATGAACAAAATTACAAACACTTAGCCAGACTCACTGAGAAAAAAAGAGGGGCTGGCCTGGTGGCATAATGGTTAAGTTCACACATTCTGCTTCAGTAGCCTGGGGTTCATGGGTTCAGATCCCAGGTGTGGAGCTACATACCTCTCATCAAGCCATGCTGTGGCAGCATCCCACATACAGAATAAAGGAAGATTGGCACAGATGTTAGCTCAGGGACAATCTTCCTCACCAAAAAAAAAAAAAAAAAAAGAGAGAGAGAGAGAGAGAAGACTCAAATAAACAAAACCAGAAAGAGAAATTATAACAGACACCACAGAAATACAGAAGATTATAAGTAAATACTATGAAAAGCTATACACCAACAAATTTGATAACCTAGAAGAAATGGACAAATTCTTTGAAGTCAATACGACCTCAGTAAAACAATTAAAAAAAAAAGAAGAAGAAAGTGAAACACCAACCCACAGAATGAAATAAATATTTTGCAAATCACATACCTGATAAGGAACTTGTATCTAGAATATATAAAGAACTCTTAAAAATGAATAAAAAAGACAACTCAATTAAAAAATGGGCAAAGAATTTGAATACACATATCTTCAAAGAAAAAATACAAATGTCCAATAAGCATATTCCTAGCCATCAGGGAAATGCAAATCAAAACCACAATGAGATACTACCAAATCACACCCACTAGGATGAGTATAGTCAAAAACACAGACAACAACAAATGTTGACAAGGTAGAGAAATTGGAACCCTCACACACTGCTGACGGGAATAAAACACAATGCAGCCACTTTGGAAACCAGCCTGGTATGTCCTCCAAAGATTAAACACAGCTAACATTTGGGCCAGCAATTCCACTGCTAGGTATATATCTAGAAGAAATAAAAACATATGTCCACACAAAAACCTGTACACAATGTTAACAGCACCACTGTTCATAACAGCCAAACAATGGAAACGATTCAAATATCAACTGATGAATGGATAAACAAAATGTGATATAGCCATACAATTGAATATTATTCAACAACAGACATAAGTGAAGTACTGATGCATGCTATGACACAGATGAACCTCGAAAACATTAGGCTAGGTAAAAGAAGCCAGTCACAAAAGACCACAGATGATTCCACTTATATGAAATGTCCAGAACAGGCAAATTTTTAGAGATAACAAGTAGTTTAGTAGTTGCCCAGGGCTGGGGAAGGGTATATTAGGAAATTAAAGAGTTACTGGATAGGAATTTCTTTTTAGGGTTATGAAAATATTCTCAAATTGATTATGGTGGTAGTTTCAAAACTCTGAATATACAAAAAAACAAAACAAAACAAAAACCTGAGTATAAACTTTAAGTGGGTGAATTGTATGTTATGTGAATTATGATATAATGAAGCTGATATAAAATTTTCAATTAAAAATAAAATGCACAGAGAAAAATCAATGAATCCAAAACCACTTTTTAAAAAAGATCAATAAAATAATAAACTTCTAGCTTAGATGAATCAAGAAAAAAAAAGACATGAATTACCATATAGGAATGAAAGAGGGACATCACCATAGATACCATAGAGATTAAAAGGATAATAAAGGACTATTTTAAACATATTTATTGCAATAAATTTGACAACTTAAAAGAAATAGACCGATTCCTTGATAGCCAAAATTTTTATAAAACCAAAACTGGCGGAAAAAAGATATTAAAAAATATACCTGAATAGCCCTATATCATTTGAATATTTGGAATTAATAGTTTACAATCTTCCCCCCAAAAATACCCTTGCTCCAGACGTTTATCCAACATTTGAGGAGACATAATAATTATCTTACAGAAAGTTTCAGAAAATACAGGGAGTATTTCCCAACTCATTTTGAGTCCAGCATTACCCTGATACTAAAGGAAAGCTATTACAAGAAAAGAAAATTAAAGACCAATATCTCTCCTAAACCTAGTTGGAAAAGTTACTAATAAAATATTATCAGTCTAAATTAGCATCATATAAAAAGGATAATGCATCATGACCAAGTGAGATTTATCCCAGGAACAGAAGGTTGGTTTAACCTTTGAAAAAGAATCAATGTAATTTACCCTGTTAACAAACTAAAAAATAAGGTCCACATGGTTCTCTCCTAGATTTGGAAAAAGCACTTGATAAAATATTAGACCTATTCATGAACATCGTCTCAGTAAATTAGGGAGAGAAAGAAACTTCCTCAACCTTTCTCTCGCTGAGGGCCACTAAAGAAGATTTAAATAAGCTGAGAGATACACCAGTCACGGATTAGAAGACTCAATATTGTTAAGGTACCAGTTCTCTTTAATAAAATTAAAATATAGACTCAATGAAATCTCAATCAAAATGCCAGGAGGCCTTTTTGTAGAAATTGACAAGCTGATTCTAAAATTTATAAAGAAATACAAATAACCTAAAACAGCCAAAACAAATTTTTAAAAACAGAACAAATTTGAAGTGCTTACAGTATCTAATTTCAAGACTTACCATAAATTACAGTTAGTACAATGTAGTATTAGTATAATGACAGACAAATAGATCATGGAACAAAATAAAGAGTTCAACAATAGACCCACACATATATGGTTAATCAATTTTTGACCAAGGTGCCTAAGATGAGGAATAGATGGTCTTTTCAACAACTGGTGCTGGGACAATTGGAAAAAATATACTTCGATTATTACACCATGCAAAAAAATTTATTTGAAATGAATTATAAATCTAAAACTAAAGGGTAAAACTTATAAACCTTATAGAAGAAATGTAACAGAGGAAAATACAGAAGAAAATTTTGCAACTCTGGGGAGGGGAAAGAGACCTTAGGATACAGAAAGCACCAATGATACAAGAAATATTAATAAAATGGACTTTATGAAAATCATAAAATTCTGCTCTTTGAAAGACATAACTGAGAAAACGAAGTCAGCCCACAACTGGAAGAAAATATTTGCAACACATATATTTGGCGAAGGGCCTGAAAGCAGATTATATAAAGTACTCTCACAACTCAATTTTTTAAAAGGGCAAAAAATTTGGATAGACACTTTTTACTAATTACCTTAGGAGATATAAGAATGGCTAATTAGCACATGAAAAGAAGCTCCACATCATTAGTCACTAGGGAAATGCGAGTTAAAATCACAATGAGATACCACTACACACCCACTAGAATAGCTAAAATTAAACATTAAAAATCCAACTGTTCTTGAGGATATGAAGCAATTTCAACTTTCAGACATTGCTTGTGGGAGTGCAAAATGGTACAGCCACTTTGGAGACCTATTTGGTTGTTTCTTACAAAAATTGTCACTTACCACATGACCTAGTAGTTCCATTATTTATCCAAGGCACATGAAAGCAAATGTCTACCAAAAAGAGCTTGTACATGAATGTTCACAGAAGTTTTATGTATAACAGCCCCAAACTAGAAAGAACACAAATACCCATCTCCAGATGAATGGAGGGGCCAGCTGGGTGGTGCAGTGGTTAAGCACGCATGTTCCACTTCAGGGGCCCGGGGGTTCGCCGGTTCGGATCCCAGGTGTGGACATGGCACTGCTTGGCAAGCTATGCTGTGGTAGGCGTCCCACATATAAAGTAGAGGAAGATGGGCACAGATGTTAGCTCAGGGCCAGTCTTCCTCAGCAAAAAGAGGAGGACTGGCAGGAGATGTTAGCTCAGAGCTAATCTTCCTCAAAAAAAGAAAAAAAACAGATGAATGGATAAATATATTTGGTGTATCTATACAATGGAATATATTTCAGCAATAAGGAAAGAATGATCTACTGATACATGCAGCAACATGGAGGAACTTTAAAAACATTCTACGCAAAAGAAGCCAGACATAAAACACATGCACCACACTGTATGATCAATTCGTATGAAATTCTACAGCAAGCAAAAATATACCGACAGAATGCAAATCTACTGTTGCTTGGGCTAAAGGCAGGAACTAGTGCAAAGCATACAAGTCAACTTTCTGGGGTGATGGAAATGTTCTGAATCTTGATTTTCCCGGGTGTAAACTTTTGTCACATTCAGTGAACTATAAAGTCAGTTCTCCTACAATGCTTGGTTTTGAAAGTGCAAATTTGTTCTAACACTATAGCAAAACTTTTTACTATAACTTAACTTTTGGTTTTATGTGGGATTTCATCCACTAAAAACACTAGATGAACAAAGAAGACCGCACCCAGCTGAAGTGAACCATGTATACATACCCTGCCAACCTTTGTGCCACTATTTTCAGTTATTTTACCTCGAAAATATTATAAACTCCACCATACCTGTTATTACTTTTGCTTTTAAAAGGTAATTTTTTTAAAGAAATGATAAAAATGGGGGCTGGCCCCGTGGCCGAGTGGTTAAGTTCGCGCGCTCCGCTGCAGGCGGCCCAGTGTTTCGTTGGTTCGAATCCTGGGCGCGGACATGGCACTGCTCATCAGACCACGCTGAGGCAGCGTCCCACATACCACAACTAGAAGGACCCACAACGAAGAATACACAACTATGTACCGGGGGGCTTTGGGGAGAAAAAGGAAAAAAAAAAAAAAAAAAAAAATGATAAAAATGAAAAGAAGCACTTTTTGTACTTTCCCACACATTTACCATTTCTGGCATTCTTCATTCATTTGTGCCTTACTAGGTTTGCATCTGATATCATTTTTCTTCCTCTAGAACTTCAACATTTCTTGTAATTCAGGTCTGCTGGAAATAAATTCTCTGTACTTTCATTCGTCCAAAAAAGTGTCTATAATGCTTTCATTTTTGAAGCATATTTTCACTTGACATAGAATACTAAGTTAACTTTTTTTTTTTAAAGCATGTTAAAGTTATCATTCCATTCCTCATTTTGGCTTGCATTATTTTCTGACAAGAAATCAGTAGTAGTTCTTATCTTGGTACCCCTTTATTTAATGTTTCTTTTTTCTCTGGCTGCTTTTTAAGAGTTTCAGTTTATCACTGGTTCTCAACAATTTGAATATGATATACCTTAGAACGGTTTTCCTTCAATTATTCTGCTTGGAGTTTGTTGATTTCCTTAGATTTAGGACTTATACTTTTCATCCTGTTTGGAAAAAAATAAGCTATTATTCCTTCAATATATATTTTCTGGCTTCTCTCCCCTGCCCTTTTCAGGTACTCCCATTACACATATGTTAGATCACTTGGAATATTCCTCAGGTCACTGAGGAACTGTTCTTTTTATTACTATTATTATTTTCTTTCTGTACCTCAATTTGGATAGCGTCTATTGAAGTATCTTCAAATAAACTCTTCTTTATGCTTCCTTTCTTCTGCAGTGGCTAATCAGCTGATAATCCACAGGTGAATTTTCCATTCAGATATTGCACTTAGCTCTAAAGTTCCCTTTGCTTCTTTTTAATATCTTCCATTTCTCTCCTCATTACACTCAGGTTCCCCTCACATACTTGAATATATTTATAATAGTTGTTTTAAAGTTCTTGTTTACTACATTATTCATCCCTGTAATTTCTGAGCCAGTTTCCATCGATTGATTTTCTTCTTTGCATTTTCATGCTTGTTTGCATGCCATAATTTTTATTGCATACCAGATACCATAAATATTATGTTCTCAAGATTTTGGATTTTGTTTCCTGCACTTAGGGAATATTGAATTTGGCAGGGAGTTAAGTTACTTGCCTCTTTTGAGGTTATTTTTAAGCTTAGTTATTGGTGGTCCAGAGTAGCCTTTACTCTAGAGCTCTCTTAGCCCTATTCTAATGCATGGCTCTGGAGAGTCTACTGAATGCCCAGCATTTTCAGTGAGGTCTTGCCACTCAAATGGTGGTCAAATTTCACATGTCTCTCAACGACATGCAAGCTCTGGGAATTGTTCAACTTACAGTTCCCCAGTAATTGCTTCTCGTCTGGCCTTGTGGCATTTCACTCTATGCATGTGCACCTTGGCACACAGCAGAAGATGAAGTGAAATCCCCCTGCAGATTCCTGCATAGTTCCTACATGTCTGGTGCTGTGCCCCACAGACTGAAGCTGCCATGGCCTTCCCATAATCTGATCTCAGTGTCTTCCATACAGAGACTGCCATGCTTTCCTTGGTTTCCCCACTTCTGTGCATGGTCTGGAAAGGGACTCCCGGCAGAACGCCGAGGCTTTTGTAGGACTCAGCTCATTTGTTTCCATCCATTCAAAGAGCACACTCCCATACTGCAAATTTTCCAGCATCTGAAAACAGTTGCTAGTATATTTTGTCCAGTTTTCTAGTTGTTTACAGGTAGAGGGCAAGACTAAGTTACTCCATTATGGGCAGAAAATGGAAGGTAGAATTTTTTTCAAACTAATTTGAGCTATTTACATACTGAGGCTCACATATTTTCCTAGTCTTTATGATAACAACAGTTGATTACCCTCTTAATTTTATAAAGTTATTTTACTTACACTACCTGACTGGTCTTCCCCTAACTTACTTTTACCTATAAAGCTGCAGCAACCTTCTCAGAATTTTCCCTAATTCAAATGAAAACAAAAAATTAAATGTTAAAATAGAAAGGAAAACCAAAATTAAAAAACTAAACAAGACTAAAGTAAAAGTCAGCCAGCTCCTCAGTAGTATAACTAACTAATAGATTTAAATGATAGCTTCCCAAGAATGAGCCACATTTCTGTTGGTCTAATATAGGACCAACCAACGATGGCAATATTTGAGAAATTTTAAGACTCGGCAAATTATCTTGTACCTTGAGGTACAGGATGAAAGAGTATTTTAATCTCTCATCACATGTCTAATCAACAGTGTGACTGTGTGGAGCACTGTGCTGAGAGAAAAAAAATCTGAGACCACATAGGAATCAGTGGGAAAGGGTTCTGCAACTCAAACCATGTGTCATCATCTGCCTGGTTGGGGTTGGGGGAATGTGAGCCATGAATTTGCAGTCCCCATTCTAGATTAAGAGTGGTTATATTTGAAATTGCATAATGTACCAAAAACAATAATTTTAAAACCTTATTGACCTAATTTTAAATATAAAGGGGGGTAATGTTTAAACCCAGGTTCTAGAGTCTGACAGAGGGCCCTTCATTACATTAGGATAATCCAAGCAAAATTAATCCCTCCCCAGGAAGACAGTAACTTATTGGAGTCAGAGAATAACTGATTTTTTCATCAAATTTTTTAAGAAAAAGTTATTTTATAAATACCATAAAACTCTAGATAACCATGTGATTTTTTTTTTTTTTTTCCTGACAGGTATAAAACAGAGGCTTTAATCTGAACAGCAACAAAGGTACAGGGGCTGGGGGGGGGGGGGGGCGGGGGGGCACAGGGGAGGGGGGGCCATAAGGCAGTGGTCTGGACTGTGGGAGGGAGTCAGGCACTGAGCCTCTCCTGGGAAGAGGACTCAGGAGGCCTCTCCTGAGTCAACTGTCTGTGACTCTTGTCACTCCTGTCCCAGCCTCTGCCCAGACCATCGGCCCAGATCTGAGGGACAAGCCCCTGTTTTATGCTTCTTCAGTGTTCCCCCTTCCCAAAAGGTATATGGACCATCAAGCTGTTCATATCTCTGAATTTATACTGTAAGTCAATGAAGTTTCCTTAAAACTACTGGGGGTAACCACAATGTACAGCTACACAGCAGAGCTGGAACTTGAATCCTTATAGTTTGACTCCAGGGTATGTGCTCTTAATCACTATATTATTTTAGCCATCTACCTTAAAGAGGTACTTGCTCATACTTACACAGAGACACCTAACAATTATGTTCATCAAAATGATATACTGGAAAGAACCTAAATGTCTGTCATTAGGGGACTGGTAACATACATCAGGGTACATTCACATCATGGAGTACTATAAAAGTATTCTTTAAAATGTAGTCATCATGGAATAATGCTCCAGATATTGCTGAGTAAAAAACTTCAATTGCAAAACAATACATACAGTAATACTATCCATTTTTCCATATGAAAAACCTACATATGCCAGCTGGCAATTAACCGTATAGATGTAAAACATAATTTCTACAAGTATAGATGATCGACTTGGAGCCCAAGGCAGGCGGAGCGGGAAAATCACAGAAGTTTTGCTCTATCTTAATTTTTTCACCATGAGAATCTGTTCATGTGTTTGTATTTACGTTTAATAAAATGAAATTGACATTTCTCCCTTCCAGAAAATAAAGGGGCAACATTTTTTGGCATTCAAAGAATATTTGCTCTGTATGTAAAAATAGTTTTAGAATAACAAATATTTTGAGTTCAAAGAAATATACTGATTTCATAAAAATCATAGGAGACGTTTAATAAACATTCAAGGAATAAATGGGCCTTAGAGATTTGTCAACCCTCCTATTATTGCTTCTGTTTCTAAATATTCATCAGAGGTAGTGACCTAGTGTAGTGAGCATCTATTGGTTTTGCCTGCCTAGCACCCAGTAGCCCCTTCTTTTGGTAAAGGCACTTCAATATTCTCCTGGGGAATCACCTTCTACTGTGAATGCACTTTTGGAGAGATTATCAATTCTGCCTTCTCCAGACCAAGTAGGCCAAGCGGACTCTCTCCCCTGAGAATTTAAATCTTGAGTGGAGTGCCACAAGGCCAGAAAACAGACCTGATTCCCCTTGACAGCAGCTGAGGAAACTGTCCACTGGTTCCTGCTACTTAGATTCCTTGAGCTCCGCTGCTTCCTATCCTTTCTAAGTCCCACTTGTTTGGCTTTTCCTTTGATTCCGTGAATCACCATGTATCATTGGAATACGTTCCTTCTCTGGTTAAGTCAGTCAATTTCTGCTGACTGTAATTGAAGAACGCTAACTGACCCACAGCTGGACGTAGACACATTCAATAAAAAGGTCATTACAAGTTTGCAAGAAAGTCCATAACATTTAAGTTTTGCTTAACTCTTGGCCAGAATTTGCTTCCCTATAAAGTCTATATCAGTCCTAGCTCTACTTCTGGAGCTTCAAAATGTCACATATTTAAAAACTATCATTTAGCCACAAATATTTTCCCAGCAAAATAACTCATTTTCCCAAATGAAACATGTAAGACTACTATATACTAACTAGAATGGCCATAATAAGAAAGAAAATTCCAAGCATTGGCAAGGATATGGAGAAACTAGAACCCTTTGTATGCATTGCTGCAGGGAATGTAAAATGGCATAGCCACTTTGGACAGTAGTTTATATAATTTACATATTTACATAATTTATTTAATATTTTAAAATGGACTTTACAAAGAATCACCTACTGCAAAGTCAGCCTAGGGAATGATACCCATGAAACTGTGGCCTTTAAGCACTAGTTCTATTTTCCTATATTACACTAAAGACATATTTAACTATTAATTTAAAATGTGGTTCACTTAGCATCAAAATTCATTCTTGTGCCACTAAGGGTGTACTTATTGCCTTTTGGGAAACACTAAGTTATTCCATTTAACTTAAAAATTCATATAAATTAATTTTCATTAAAGCAATTATCAACTTAGGAAACAATAATGCAAAGTTTTAACAATGAGATACAGAAAGTGTTAGACCTTTCATTTAGCAAATACTTGGAAATTGCTTTTGGTTGGCTCTTTTCAAATAAAAGTGACTAAAGAGCTGGAGATATGGGAAACCTCCCAAGTCAAGATGTCTCCCTTCCCACTCTATACCTAATGTGATAATGGCCATGTTATTTTAGGGAAAAAGGAGACCTCCACACAAGGAGAAGGAAAAAAAGGAAGTACAACAAAATGTTAAACGGTTATTTAAGGAATTATGAGTCATTGTTCTCTTTAAATTCTTCATGGTGTGCTTCCTTTCTCTACTTGCCTAACTTATTGAACATGCTTCTATTTTTTAAAAATAAAACAATACAGTAAAACTTTTTTGTTCCTTTGGGTACTTGCAGAGGAAAATTGAATATTATTTCAACCTATTCCTTATAATAGTTAAATTTCTAATTTCATATTTTGATTCAAAGACAAAAATTTAAGTAAGGATATCCATTTCTTCTTTTTTATTTTTTAAAGTATTGATATTTACATAGAATCTTTTGTGGCTAAATAATGTTACTCTAAGATCTCAAAGCACTAGAAATAGGTGTTTTACCCATTACTATATAAAAAATATAATCTAGAAAAACAAAATGCCCTCAATGGCCAGAGTAGAACACAAAAACAATGAGTTCTGGAAAAGGGACCTGAAATCTTCTTGTAATTATGGCTTGATTATTCTTACAACTCTGTAGGTTAAATGATATGATATATGGCATTTGCTTTTAATTACTCTTGCAGGGATGAGGACAAGCTAGGAGTCAGGGTGGACAGATGGAAGGGATGGAGGAAACTAGAACAACAGCATAATGGTGATAATTGCTGAAGCTGGAGGGTGAGTAAATGGATGTGTTCTTTTTTCTTTGTATTTGAAAAACTCCATAAAGAAAGTTAAACAGAAACACAAAAAATCTAAATATGGCTTATTACAGAGTGACACCTAAAGCAACCTCTGTAGTATGCCCAAAATAGAGCAAAATGAACAGAAATTATCCATTCCAAAACAAAGCTGCAAGTGGCCTATAAAGCATTTTTGCTATTTTATTTGTATAATCAAATGAAAACCAAGTAAGTATTTACCAATAAGCACGACTAAATTATATGAAAGGTTATTATCGCCACCTACTGGACACTGTGATTAACTACTTGCTATAAAAGCCCAGTGGCTATTGAATAGGTCCCCTCATCTCACCCCAAACATCCGGTCTTTAACAAGATAATCCTAATAAAACCATTAAGTTTATGTTTCCATGTGTGTTTATATTCATAATGTTAATTAATTATGTTATATAATATCACTTATAACAACATGAAATGCCACCTGTAAAAGGTGTATCAAAATTTTTGTCACAAGTACATTGGTGATCCTTGTCTTAAAGATCTCAGAATTTGAATTGTTTTCCCACAGGGTTAGAAGCGATGATTTAAATTATTTATACATAGGGATAGACCAGAAAGGTAGAAACTAGTCCTGGCTCTTAAATTTGGTGCATTATCTTTTTTTCATCTCGGACTTTTAAAGTCCTTTTATTGAAAATTTTACATGTTTTATAACTTGGCTAACTGCATATACCAGTGATTCTCAACCCTGGTGTTAGAATTACCTGTGGAATTTTTAAATAAACTGATACTGGTACCAAGCTAGAGTTTTTTTACCCAGTCAAGGTTAAAAGAGTTATTAGGAGATACGAGTGGTTCTCAAAGTGTGGTCCCTGGACCAGCAACATCATCATCACCTGGGAACTTGTTAGAAATGTAAATTTTCAAGGTCCGTCCCATATTGCTGAGTGAGCCCAGCAATCTGTGCTTGCAGGCCCTCCTGGTGATTTGGATGCAAGCTAAAGTTTGAGAATCACTAGTATTTACTACAAATTTTTTAAGTTTTTACTCTTTTTAAATATAAGATTTAATTCACTGTTCTCTAAGAAGAAAATGCAATAATAATGATGCAAAAGAGAAACATTTATAGTGAGTAATCTAGTGCACTTCTACCATTTTTTCAGAAGCGTACCATTACAAACAGTCAACATTAGTTCCAGTTAGCCAAAAGGAAAAATACTCTAATGGAAGGGTAGGGAATAATTTATTCATAGGCCAGTTAATAAGGCCCTGGAATGTTCTTGCCCAGAGCAAGTTTTCCAACCGTATTTCCTTGTTCTGGTTTGTTCCGATCAAAAAGGCACTTTTCTAAGATATAATTAAGACCTTTAGCCATATCATACCTTTTAACCCAGGAATGTCACTTCTAGAAATAGAGACAAAAATAAATTATGCTCAAATATTTTCTCCAAAGCATTATAAATAATTTCCAGGGGGACCTGAAAAAAGTCAAATACCCAACAACTGGGAAATGATTCCATAAATTAGAGCATCAACAGCGTAGAATATTGCTCAACCACTAAAAAGATCCTTTTCATATGAGATTTTAAATATATGAGGAAATGCTTACTTTATAACATTACGCATGTGCATGTTCCCTCTGTCAATTAAAAAAGAGCGGAAAGCATCAAAATATCAATGCTGGTTATCTCTGAGTAGTAGAATTGAGTGATTTTTTAAAATAATTATTAGTGTTTCTAAAATTTTCAATAAGAATATACTTACTGTATTAATCAAAGAAAATCTACAAATACAATAAGAAAGATTCTTCTCTGTGAATTAGGATCTTCAAATAACGAGTAAGCTTTCAAAAGATGGTAACTACTGGAAAGAAGTAGATCTCTTTTCCTCTCCATCTGCACTACTCTTTTCTCATCTCATCCTTCCAACTCTTTTATTTCTCCTTTCTTCACATCAGTTCTGCCATGATTCCATAACTAGAGATACCAAGAAACTGAAGGGTAATTATTCAATATTTTAAAAATTTTAAGCTGTTCAGTTAAATAGTTTACCTTATCTTAGAATATACAAAAAGGAGATAAAATAGCCAAATGGTCAAGAGAACAAACTTCAAAATAAGACAGACCCAGGTTTGAATCTTAGTTTGCCACTTAGGGGTCCTCACACAAGTTTTAATTTGTTTATCTGTAAAATGGGAGTACCACCCTCCTAACTGAACTCCTGTGAGGATGAAATTACAGGATGCACATAAAGCATAAAATAGCCGTATGCATTCAATAGAAGGCAACGGCTATTACTTTTATAGTTAATGTTACAGTTTTTTTTAGTAAATAGACTTTATTTTTAATTTTATTATTATGATGATGATTATTTTTTTTGCTGAAGCAGATTCACCCTGAGCTAACATCTGTTGCCAATCTTCCCCTATTTTGTATGTGGGTCACTGCCACAGCACAGCTGCTGACAAGTGGTGTAGGTCCATGCCCAGGAACTCAATCCGGGCTGCCGAAGTGGAATGCGCCAAACTTAACCACTAGGCCATGGGGCTGGCCCCAGGAAACAGTGTTTAAATTTTACTTTTCCTGTGGGAAAAAGCTTAGTGGTGTACAGTGGTTGTTTACGGTCACTTGGGTTTCTCAGACGACTAAAATTTCAAGAACAGTTTGAGAGACCTCATGGAGCCATCAAAATATTCTTTACAAACTGGGTGTTATTAAAGCTCACCAGCACTATTATTTCATTTAAAAAAAGCATTTGAACATCTCCTAAAAGAGTAGAAGATAGTCTCAGAGTAAAGGAAATCATTCCCAAGAAAGAATAGTTGGCAACTGAATACCAAAATTATCCTTATGTTTTTTGTTTTGTCACATACCACTAAACCCTTAAGGACCAACACCAGTTTGCAAACTGGCACTGATGAAACATACAACTTCTTAGCCTAACTCTTCAGCCATAAATGAAGCTGTTCTATCTACCTCATGGGATGGATGTTCACTCAACAAACACTAACCAAATCTATTACTTGCTATTAAGCAGAGGAACTCAAGATCAAATGAAGTTAAGTACATGAAAACACTACACATGGCGCCTTGTACATTGCAAAGCACCATAAAAATACACAGTATTGTTATTACAAAAAACATCAATATTATAAATTAATTCCTAAGAGAAAAAAGATTTCCCACACGTTTTAATTGCTTAGTCATTTTCTATATTCATGCTATCACAAATGACATTCAGAATTTTTTAGAATGACCATTTTCAATATTTTTTCTTTAGAAAATAGTCATATTTGTGACATCGCTCATTATTCTGCCATTCTCTTACGGGAACTGAAGATATTACTTTTTCCTCAGATGGTATGGCTCTCAAGGGAAAGTTATTAAGCTAGAAATTGCTGCTATAATTACCAGCATGTAGAACTTGAATTCTAAGCAAGAAAATTTACCTGGATCTAAAAGGTAGGTTCAAAGAAAATTTTATTTTCTTACTTTTCAAAGTGTTGTAAGATGTTTCAGTGTTAAAATTCACTTTCAAGTATGATGATCAAGAAATAACAAGACACCAAACATAAAAATTATAGTTTCATAATTTTCTCCGTTGCTTCTTAATCCACTGAAAATAATTTCACAATCCAACACTTTTAAGCAGGTTCTTTTTTACTTTCTTTGGTTTCTGCTTCTTTTGGCAACAATGGCTCGATCTTTAGTAACAAACCTTCACTTGTTGAACTACGAAGGAGAGCACGTACCACGAACGATCCTGGAAACAAAGACAAGAATCAACTTTCATTTTATTCCATAGGCACCTAATGAGCAAATACAACATAGAACAAGAAACCTTATAGGACTCACGTCATATTTTCACTTGAAGAGCACAGATATTACTGAACTAATACAGTTAATTCTAAGAAAGGAAGACTGTGTCATTTCTAGAGTAGAAGACAAACTAGCTGTACTCTAGAATATTAGAGATTTATCCTTGAAACTACATGTATTCATTAATAATTCATTTCTCTCTTCCAGAAGATGATCACCTAGAATTTGTTTTATTGCAGAGTCAACAGTGAAGGGAGCAGGTGGTGATATTTACATTTGACGGTAATATTCTAAATATTTATTTAAAACAGTCAGCACAGATGCTACCTCTGTGTTACAAAACATTTAGTAAAATTCCCTAAAAATTAAAAAGCTTTTCATAAGAACAATGTTAAGGGACTTCATTTAAAATGGCAAAAAGAAGACAACTACATTGGCTTTAGAGATTTACTGTCCATCATTCTACTCTTGCTATAGTCTCAGAGGACCTTACACTGAAATCAAAGCTCTCCATGGAATATAAGAATCCACACACATACAATTACTAAGTACTATGGCCATATCTAGAACAAAAGAATTAACCCATGAGGTATTTATTCACCAGGGTGTTTAACTCCCAAAGAAGGGGAAAAACAGCTTAAGGTTGTGTTTTAATTATACATTTGGTCATAAAACTAAACCTGACAGATTCCTATAATGGTAAGCCTATAAGTGAATAGTGATTTGAGAGTAACGGACCCTTGCCTCCCTTCAACCAGTTGTGAGTGAAATTTATCTGAGGAAGGAATGTGAATGGCATGTAACGCAATGATAAGGGCACTGGACATGTTCCCAGCCTACAACACAGCTTCCACATCTTGATCAAGTTTCACTGCTCTCCAAGAATTATCCCGATTATAAGAAGTGACTCTCATGACATGACTAAAACCTTGTTTCTTTTCTAAAATAAATAAGATTAAGAAAGCCAATTCCTAGTGCCGATGACAAAGTAAATAGTCTGGCTTCAAAATACCATTTCATAAATGATTTTAGTTTCTATTTAACACCATTGTAAGTTTAAGGCAATCAGTTTACAGTCTTCTTTCAGATTTTACTACATTTAATGGTAGAAATAATGTGGGAATTTACAAAGGTTTCAGGATATGTTCCTTATTAATGTTAAAGAGGTCTCCCCTCTAAACAACTAGAACTTGTTAAAAAGGTAATTAGGGATCTTTTTGGTGAATTAACTTTTTTTCTTTAATCCCTGGAAATACTGTTGCTATTGCAGTTGCATATTAACTTGATTGTTTTCTTAACATTTTACATTTTTAAAGTATCACAGGGCTATAGGGAAGTCCAGCCCAGCAAACTACTTACCCAAACTCAGCGGTCTGTGCCTACAAACTTCATTGATAACTGCTTGTAGATTGGCAGCTATCTGGTCACTTGACATATCCAGCTGCAAGAAAAGAACAGAACATTAATGATGTGAAAGTGAGAAGATAATACAATTTTTGGTAACTGTATCAGCACTTATTCTAGACAGTGTTTTTCAAATATTCAACTAATGCAAATTATCCTACCGTGACCCTACTGTGAAAAAAAAAAGCTTCCATAACTCTTTTAGAATGTTATATGTGCATGTCTTTACATGTGAAGACTTAATTACCTTATATAACATATTATAGAAGTGTTTTGAAGTTGTTCCACTTGAGATTCCTTGAATTCCAAGTAATTACCCCAAAACATATCCTGGGGCAGAAAACACCATCCCCAAGGAACTAATGATATTTTCTCTTGAAGTTATTTGTTGATTTACTTTTAAAAGAAACTAAGAAAATGTTTAGAAATTAATGCTTTCATGAGTCCAAAATAAAACTACTTGATGACACACATTCAGACAACATATATCTCCCAGAGACATTTTCAAGATGCTATGCTAACACTCTAACTATGCAACAACAATTATCCTGCTATTTAGCAAAAACTACAGTGAGTAAATATATAGTGAACAAGCCCTATTCAGAAAACTCCTAAACCTAGCTCACACCTTTGGAAAGCCCTTGTGTTTACCATTCAAATTCAAAGTATGTTATTCTTCTTAAATATTACCAGTTAAAATCAGTTCTATTACATTCCAATGTTTAGAGGATTTTGCACTTTGCCAAATGAATCTTTTCAAATTCATATAAAACTTATAATTGTATAACTGGCAAAAATCACACAGTAAGAGTTCAAATTCAAGCAAGATTTCTCTTTTCCAATGACTCTGAGACCATTGTGAGGAATGTGCTGCATAAGCATAAAGAGAATTCTTCCTGGAAAAGGTGATTCTCATCATCGTTAGACAGCACTGATCGGACACTCACTTGGGCATGATGCAGTAGCCAACCCTAAAGAGAAGGTTTGCACATTACCGGAGGGATTTTCATTTTATGCCAATCCATAAGTGAGAGTTCTGAGAGGAAAAAAATCCAGCAATTCTTAGTCCACCTTATAAAGTCTGTAGACCTTATATACTGTAATTTGCATTGATGCAAGTTCACTGGCAGACAAGGCACCTTACACTTGCTATGTTAAAAAGAAGAAAACAAAAAATGCTAAGGGGTATCAATGTGTCCCTGTCTCCTTTCATTTCTAAATTCTCCACTTTACCTGAAATTGCCTTTCTTTCTATCATCACCTGAAGTAACCACCACAGCTCTACATAAGTTCCTCTACCCTTTGTTAAAGACCTACACCTACCTCAAATTTGGGAAGGTAATAGATGCAAGAAAAGGGAAGCGGTCCAACATATCTTTTTTAATAGTTATGATCTATACTGTTACACTGTATACGTTAAATTTCTCAGATTTTTGTAACTCTTCTTTCTGCAGACTTACATCCGGTAGTAAGCTAAAATAACAACGTATGCTTCAGACATGCGACAAAATTACTTCCCCTGCAACTTTCATTATTAGGATGACTTCAATGATTTCATTAAGTTTTAAAATGTACAAAAATGTTTTAAAACATAGTTTATACTTCTGTCCAAATTTTAGCACCTCTAATCTTTAGTACTATGTCCTCTACTGAACTTTAAAATATATTTATAGCCTTAATGCTGCTTTTCACTTTTTCTTTTAGATATTGCACAAAATTACAAAAAAGCTATATATTTTATGGGCATAACTGTAATTACTTAACTATCTACTGCCGAGAGAGCTACATACAAAAACATAATGCATGCACCATGATTTTTATCAAAACTTGCACAGGAAATTTATCTGGGCTGACAATGATCTAGAGATAACCCAGGAAAGCAACATTTGCAACCTTTTCTACCTACATCTCAGTTACTCTGCACTTCCGATAGTGCTCTCCCATGCAATAACATTTTGTGGTCTTACACAAAGACCAAGAAGGCAAGGATGACCATTTGGAGGAGACGATATTATCTGTTAGATTCTCAATGGCAGAGCATAAGACTTGGTACAGTAGGAAAAAAAAAAGGGAGGGTTTGACCTTGAAGGGGATACTGAACTATGTTAAACACTGTATTTGTGTGTGTGCATCTGTGTATTTGAATAAATAACACTCACAATACTATCTATGTTTAGCTAAAGTGATTGTCTACTACAGGGCAAAATAGTTGCTCCCTGTTCTGTAGCAGACGTTTTCAAGGAAAGACTGCTTTACTGAATCCCACCTTCTGCTTAACATCCCTTACTATGTCAGAGACAATCCCCTGAGCAGACTAGATGGAGGCTTATGCAAGATGTCAGGGTAGTGCCTCAGGGGATAACAGGTGAACTCTTATCTCTTTGTTTTGACTTTCAGATTTTCCTCATCCCATGCAATTCCTAATCTTTCTCTTCAAACATTTCCTAGCATTATGAGAAAACTGAAAAACAAGGGTCCTTAACCATTTCTTGTCCCTTTGAGATGCATACATATGCAGGGCAAACTGTAGTCAGGAGAGTGTCTAAGGCAGTGATTCTTAAACTTTTTTCAGGTCATCAGACCTTGCTTCAGAAAAATGCACACAGGCACACAAAAAATTCAGCCTGCGCTTTTAGGGTCTTCAAGGATTCTCTGATTAAAAGAAAGGGGAAGAGAGAAGAAAAGCTCCTGAGGACAATGTCTCAGTTAAAAGGGACCCCTGGGCCACACTTTCAGAACGGCCAGTATAGAGGTAAGTTTGTTCAACTATTTTGGAGGACTAAGGAAAACAGTGCAGAAAAAGGATTCAACTTAACTTTTTACATTTTACAGAGAGTAGAACTTAAAAAAAAAAAAAAGGAAGCAAAGTATGTATGCATAATTTTTAAACAATCACATGTTCCTCCTAAAGTGGCCACAGTACATGTTCTGTCACTGTAAACGTTCTGACAGCCTCTAGATAACTGACCACCTCTAACCAGAAACCGCAGAGGACTGCTGCCTTAGATAAGGCACGTGTTAAAACATTTGACCTCCAAAATCCCTTCAAAATGCAATGCTCTAAGATTATAAAAAGGGTGGCCTGGCATATGGTTTCTGCAGATGGGCCAGTAATTAACCTCCATACCTCTTAACAGTCTAAACCAAGAGAAGGAAGACCATCTGTGTATCCCCTATACAACATTCAGGAAAATAATAATAATAATAATCGATTGAGCAGCTCGATTTATTGGGTGCTTGCTCTGATCCAAGCTCTGTTCTACGCCTTACACAGATATTCTCATTCATTTGTGCCAAGAATCCTAAAGATGGGTACTATTATTATTCCTCGTTTACAATTACAATTCGAGACTCAGAAAACTTGGTAAACTTATCCAAGGACACACATATGGTAAGGAGTGGCCCAGCAGCTATGTGCATGAGCTCTAAAGGCAGAGAAATATGGATTTGAACCCCACTTCCACTGTTACTAGCTTATAACCCTGGACACAGCTGGTAGGTGTCATTTATCTTTATGAAAAGTGAAGTGTCTCTTGTCTGGAGAACATAACTGAGTTTGTTATAAACTAAGGAGAGAAAAGGGGAAACTAAGTCAAATGCTGAAAGGAAAAGAATACGCATTTAAGCGGGAAAAATATCAATTTTTCTTTCTGCCTAAGGAATCCTTTACTCCCTCCTAGTTTTTAGATGTTACCACCACACAATTTAGCAACATTTACTAGGCCCCCACTCTTTGTCAAAGAGTATGCTGAAGATAGAAAGATAAGTAAGATACAAACCTTGCCCTCAAGGAGCTTACCACCTGGTCACTTAAGTATAACACCACAAGTGCCACCCAACTACATGAACAAGGTGCTCCCAGGGCACAGAGAAGAAGTGATTGATTTTGACAGGGAACACTTCACAAAGAAGGTGCTATTTAAACTCAGTCTTAAAGGATGAAGAGTTTTGAAGGACAAAGAGGGTCTTCCAGACAGAGAACGTAGCATGAGGTCACGTAAGAACAAGGTGGATCAGGTGATGATGAAGGTCAACCATCTGTACATCTTAGTTGGAGAAATGTGTATTCAGATTCTTCTCTCATTTTTTAATTGAATTACTTATCTTTTTATTATTGAGATATAAGAGGGTTTGTTTTTGGTGAGGAAGACTAGCCCTAAGCTAACATCTGTTACCAATCTTCCTATTTTTGCTTGAGGAAGACTGGCCCTGAGCTAACATCTGCGCCAATTTTCCTCTACTTTGTATTGGCTCATCGCCAGAGCACAGCTTGATGAGTGGTGTAGGTCCACGCCAGGGATCCCGCAAACCGGGGCCACCGAAGCAGAGTGTGCCAAACTTAATCACTACGCCAGGGGGCTGGCCCCCTAGATGAATTCTTTTCAAATTTTTAAAAATTTTTTATTGAAGTATAATTGACATACAATATTATATTAGTTTCAGGAGTACAACATAATGACAGGATATTTGTATACGTTGTGAAATGATCACCACACTAAGTCTAGTTACCACTTTTTTTTTCTTGTGATGGGAATGTTTACAATTTACTTTCTTAGCATCTTTCAAATGTGCAATACAACTATTATTGACTAGTCATTATGATGCCCATTACATCCCATGACTTATTTATTTTATAACTGGAAGTTTGTATCTTTTGATACCTTTCACCCATTTCACCCACTCCCTCAACCCCCTTCCCCTCTGGCAACCACCAATCTGTTCTATGTATCTATGAGTTTTGTTTTGTTCATTTGTTTTATTTTTTAGATTTCACATATAAGTGAAATCATACAGTATTTGTCTTTCTCTGTCTGACTTATTTCACTTACATAATACCCTCTAGGTCCATCCATGTTGTCACAAATGGCAAGCTTTCATCTTTTTTTTAATGTCTGAGCAATACTCCATTGTATATACATGTACCACATCTTCTTTATCCACTCATTTATCAATGGACACTTAGGTTGTTGCCATATCTTGGCTATTGTAAATAATGTTGCAATGAACACAGGGGTGCATATATCTTTTTGCATTAGTGTTTTCATTTTCTTTGGATAAATGTCCAGAGGTGAAACTGCTGAATCATACAGTAGCTCTAGTTTTAACTTTCTGAGGACCCTCCATACTGTTTTCCATAGTGGCACCAATTCACATTCCCACCCACAGTGCACGAGGGTTCCCTTTTCTCCACATCCTTGCCAATATTTGTTATTTCCTGTCCTTTTGATAATAGCAATTCTGACAGATATGAGGTGCTATCTCATTATGGTTTTAATTTGCATTTCCCTGATGATTAGTCATTTTCACCATCTTTTCACATCCCTGTTGGCCATCTGTATGCCTTCTTTGGGAAAATGTCTATTCAGATCCTCTGCCCATTTTTTAATTGGATTTTTTTTTCTATTGAGTTGTATGATTTCTTTATATATTTTAGATATTAATCCCTTATCAGATATATGATTTGAAAATATCTTCTCCCATTCAGTAGGCTGCATTTTTATTTTGTTGATCATTTCCTCCACTGTGCAGAAGCTTTTTAGTTTGAAGTAGTCCCATTTGTTTATTTTGGCTTTTGTTGTCATTTTCTTTCGAGTCATAAAAATATCACCAAGAGTGATGCCAAAGAGCTTGCTGCCTACGTTTTCTTCTAGGAGTTTTATGGTTTCAGATCTTACGTTCAAGTCTTTAACCCATTTTGAGTTATGTTTTGTGTATGGTTTAAGATAGTGGTCCTGATTTCATTCTTTTGCATATGGCTGTCCAGTGTTCCCAGCACCATTTATTGAAGAGACTGTCTTTTCCCCACTATATATTCTTGCTTCCTTTGTCATAAATTAGTTGGCTGTACATGGGTTTATTTCTGGGCGCTCTATTAGGTTCCAGGTGTCTGTTTTTAGGCCAATACTATACTGTTTTGATTTACTATAGCTTTGTAATATAGTTTGATATCAGGAAGTGTGATACCTCCAGTTTTGTTCCTCTTTCTCAAGATTGCTTTGGCTATTTGGGATCTTTTGTGGTTCCACACAAATTTCAGGATTGTTTGTTCTAATTTTGTGAAAAATGCCATTGGAATTTTGATAGCGATTGCAGTGAATATGTAGACTCATTTGGGTAATATGGACATTTTAACAGTATTAATTCTTCCAATCCATGATCACAAAATATTTTTCCATTATTTGTATTTCCTCCAATTTCTTTCATCAACGTCTTATAGTTTTCAGTATACAGGTCTTTCGCTCCTTGGTTAAATTTATTCCTAGGTATTTTATTCTTTTTGATGCAATTATAAATTGAACTGCTTTCTTAATTTCTCTTTCTGATAGTTGGCTGTTAGTGTATAAAAACACAACAGATTTTTGTACATTGAACATTTGTACCTTAGAACTAATAAACAAATTCAGTAAAGTTGTAACAGTTTTTGGTGGAGTCTTGAGGGTTTTCTTTATGTAAAATCATGTCATGTGCCAAATGTGCTAATTTTACTTCCTTCTTTCCAATTTAGATGCCTTTCTGCCTAATTGCTCTGGCTGGAACTTCCACTACTACGTTGAATAAATGTGACAAGAGTGGGCATCCTTGTCTTGTTTCTGATCTTAGAGGAAAAGCTTTCAGCTTTTTGCCATTGAGTATGTTAGCTGTGGGCTTCTCATATATGGTCTTTATTATGCTGAGGTACATTCCATCTATACTCCCTTTGTTGAGAGTTTTTTATCATAAATGGATGTTGAAAAGAGTTCTTTATATATTCTAGATACAAGTCTCTTATCAGATATACGACTTGCAGATATTTTCTGCCATTCAGTCAGTGGCCTTTTCACTCTATTGATAGTGTCCTTTGATGTACCAAAGTCTTAAGTTCTGATGAAATCCAATTTCTCTCTTTTGTTGCCTGTGCTTTTAGTGTCAGCATGTAACCTTTTGAGACTACTTTTACTCAGGTTACAGGATGCAACCTTCGGAGAGTCATCTAAGTTGTTGTATCTAGCAATAGTTCACACCCTTTTATCACTGAGTAGTATTCCATTGTACGGCTGTACCAGAGTTTGTTTTTTTTTTTTTTTTTTTTTAATTCATTCACACACAGGACAACTGGGCTTTTTCCAGCTTTTGGTGATTATCAACACAGTTCCTATAAACATTAGTATTCAGATATTTGTGTGAACAGAAACTTTGATATCACTTTAAATGTTTCAACTCTATGGGGTAAAACGCTGGAGTAGAACTGCTGGGTCATACAGTAAATGTATGTTTAGCATTATAATATACTACCAAACTGTTTTCTAGAATGGCTGTGCTATTTTGTATTCCTACCAGCAATGTATGAGAGTTTCTCTGTGATCTTGCCAGTATTTCCTTAAGTGAACTGTCTGCATAGCACCTCCTCCTCTCCTTCTGGGATGCCAATGATATGAGGTTAGATCTTCATTATTGTCCCATAGGACCCTAAAGCCTTTCTCTTTTTTTTCCAATCTTTTGTCTCTGTTCTTCAGACTGAATCATTTCTATGATCTGTCTTCAAGTTCTCTGACTCTTTCCTCTTCATCTCCAGTAATTTCATCTCCAGGAGTTCATAAAAAGTTTTTATGAGGTCTCTTTCCCAAGTTTCCGCTTCGCCTTGATGTCCCCCATACTTTTTCATTCCCTGGGGCTCTCCTTTTGAGCACTCTGCCCAGAAAGCTGGGGCTTTATTTACCCCATTTTGCTACTTACTTTCTGCAACTATTCCTGCAGTCAAGGACAGAGAGAGAAAAAAAAAAAACAAAGGCAGCATGCCCCACCCTCTTGTGACCACAGATCCTCTAATGGGAAAGGCAGGCTCCCCTTCCTCAACGTTTTAGACATCTGTGTCCTCCTCTGCACCCACTGCCACTGCGAGGAGCTATGATCTCTCTTTCTCAAGCCTGAAATAGAGGCCTTCTCCTGGAGTTCTCCCTGCCTGCACTGACGTCCACTTCCTGGTTCCAGGCTACATTGAGACCAGGCCATGTGACAACAGGGGGAAAATGGCAAACTCACTGTCAGTGGGGTGGCACTTCAAATTAGGTCTTCCCTAATTTGCCTGCTACTTTTCACTTTTCAGAGTCTTCAAATAGCTACTTCGTACACTCTGTCCAGGTTTTATAATAGCTGCATTCAGTGGGAGAGACAGGGTGTCACGTGATTACACCATCTTACCTGGAACTGGAACTGTGTTACATAATTATACTTTAGGGTTGACAAACTTTTTCTGTAAAGAACCAGATAGTAAATACTTCAGACTTTGAGGACCACATATGATGTCTACCATGCATATTCTTTTTTTTTTTAATACAACCCTTTAAAAGACCATTCTAAGCTCACAGGTAGTACAAAAACAGACCACAGAGCCACTGTTTGCCAACTCCTCTATTAGAATACATTATTTGTCTCCAAACATATGAAAATTCACGCAAAGATAAGCTGTAGTATGAGTTATGCTTTACATCACTTTAACAAATTAATACCTTTAGCAAAACCTAAATGGGGGAAGAAGGGTGCTCTTAAGCAGAAGGAGCTTTCATCATTGCTTATGATAAAGATGTCTGGAAAATGCTTAATTTTGTGTTTGTATTTAATATATTTAATCACTTATAACAAGGTCTAAAAGATATTTTACTGTTTACTATACATACTATATTAGTGCATTTTATAATTTATTTAGAAGTAACACTAATGAAACTCATAAGGAATTATCTTTCAGATCCATTCAATTTCTTCTCCCAGCATTTGGATAAAGACAGAAGTCAGTAAAAGTATCATACTTATCACCGGTTTTTGAAATAAAGCTAACAAAAGAAAGCTGTGTGTGCAGCACACTGACAACTACTTGTTAACAAATGGATTGGAAATCAAAGGAAAGCAAGTCAGCTTACCTCCCTTTTACATGTTATGTCACATTTGTATTTTTTATCATGTGTTATTCTATTGATTAAAGAGCACTGCCTTATCGAGTTA
The DNA here is from genome assembly GCF_021613505.1 of Equus quagga. Taxonomy (NCBI): domain Eukaryota; kingdom Metazoa; phylum Chordata; class Mammalia; order Perissodactyla; family Equidae; genus Equus; species Equus quagga. The sequence continues at coordinate 94,507,861 of NC_060269.1, forward strand.
ATACAACGAGCTAAAGAGAAAAGTTAGCTGTTTATCTCAAATGGTATGGCTTTTTGTATGCTATTACTTATATCTGATAGAAGAGGATAGTCACACTTTCAATTCCCAAAAGTTCTAGGAAATTATCATCTGATTTCATGATGGCATAGGTAAGAAAACTGGAAATGATAATAAATTATTTCTTGTTCTAACATTCTTATGGGTAAGAACACTGATAAAAATCCATCCAAAGGATGTAACCTAAAATACTACAAGGTTATTCACCTCAGTTAAATATACATCTCTCACAATAAAGCATTGAGCAAAATGATGGCACATATTGGGTTCTGGATAAATATTAGTTTTTCCTCTTTCATAGCCCCATACTCTTAAAGATCTAAGATCTATTGCCAATCTACTTCCTTTATTTTTAACGAGAATTAACAAGTACAGAATCTGACTTTTACATTTGACAGTTTATTTTCCTTTCTTCATAATTCCCTTATCTATGACAGCACACTGTAGTATACCAAAAATAATGCAACAAAAGAAAAGTCAATCATCAACTGGAAGGAATGAAGGAAAAGGAGGAAGGGAAGTGGCAGTGAGCCATGAAGCCAACCGGCTGCTGCCTTTTATCCAACTATTGTTTGTATCTAATGGATCTAAGTAGTATTCCTTGCTTGCTACTTTTTAACTTTTGGACCTAGCTGCTTCCAAATAAGCTTTCAATTTCCATGTACTATAATAGCCACACCTTGTTGTTTAACAGAACTCCAACACATGCACTTTTTCTGTTCTAACACATTCACCAGAACCGAAAGCTCTGGTTTCAACATATATTTTACTACATTTATACTCCCTGGGCCTGAACTTGTTTATTTTTGTTACAGTACACTTCATCTTTTATCAGCTGCCAGTCTGACAATATTCTTACCACAAAACAATTCACCATTACACAAGCAAAACACAGCGATAACACGCCTATGAATGGACCATGTCTACAACTTTAAAAAGAAGGGGAAAAAAGAACATCAAAGACACTTCCTTTCTATTAAGTATATCAAAGATCCAAGTATATTTGAAACCCAGACATGAAACACTAGTTAAATCAGGTCTTGGCATGATTTGGTATAAACATAAATCTGAGCTGTCCTAATCTCTGTTCTTTCTTTTTAGCAAATGAGTTTAGATTTGATTTGCCAACACCATTATTAATTAGAAGTCCTCAAAATCTAGACTTTTACATGATCGTAAAAGGGCTACAGTTGTACTTCCTTTAATGCTATGATAACTGCTGATGCCAAAGCTAGGTTATTATATAATGTATTTTTTTTTTTTTTAAGATTTTATTTTTTCCTTTTTCTCCCCAAAGCCCCCCCGGTACATAGTTGTATATTCTTCGTTGTGGGTCCTTCTAGTTGTGGTATGTGGGACGCTGCCTTAGCGTGGTTTGATGAGCAGTGTCATGTCCGCGCCCAGGATTCGAACCAACGAAACACTGAGCCGCCTGCAGCGGAGCGCGCGAACTTAACCACTCGGCCACGGGGCCAGCCCCTATATAATGTATTTTTAAAAGATGTTCTTCAAAATTTCAACCATATATAGTGAAGCTTTTAGAAATCTTCCTCATTCCAAATTGCTCAAGACTCTATGTTCTAATTGTATATTAATAAATTAAAAGAATAAAAATAGTAATAGTTTCTAAACTAAAACAGAACAAATGGCACATATATTTTAAAAGTACATAGTTTCTCCAGAATGCTTTACTCTCTTTTATTTACCTAACTTGATGTTATAGTATACTAGTGGGAACCTGTCCTGTGATATAAGAAAATAAACAGGAAGAGTAGCACTCCACTCACAGGAAGAACAGATGTTTCATAAGAAACTTACTGATTCTACGAATTTGGAATTAGTAATAATTCAGAGACTGTCAAATACATTTAAAAAGTTTTATGACACAAAGAGTGAATAATATAAATAAGACTACAAGAAAACGTTTAAACATCCTTAGAGAACAAACTCTTATGTTAAGAACATTTTTAATATAAACAACTGATTTGTTAATTATATAGCATTATTAACTCAGGCAGCATCTACCAAGCAACATTTTCTGATTAACCAGACTAGGTAATCAAAATTAGTTAAGTTGCACATCATTGAAAAACTATTCTGTGGGATTCACTTCCCACTAATTCATACTAATTTTCCTATAAATTTAATTATATTTTTCATGTCTTTCCAACATGTAGGTGGACAACCAAGGAGGGAGGGAAGAGCAGAAAAGAGGAAAAAAAATTTAAAAACAGAAAAAAGAGAGAAAGAAGGGGAGAAAGAGAACCAAAATGAAAAACTTCAGAGAGCTACTAAAATTTAAAAAAGGGAAGGAGAAAGACAGAAGAAGAAAGGGAAAGGGGAGCTTGAAAACAACTATCGAAAACAAACAAGCTACAAATTATAACAATTATTTTTAAATCACGTCCAATAATTCTCAACAAAGTACCAGAAATGAACAACTCTCTCTCCAGAGATTGAGAGAGACTGTAAAACCACCATGAACGTTCAAATAGGAAGGAAAATACTGTAAAGCTCCTCAAAGGCCTTCTTCTTCTTCTTCTTGAACTAAGCCTTATCTAATCTCCTCCTGCCTCGAGGGTGAGACCTGGCTGCCAGAGTTCTGGGAGCCAAATCAGGGAAGCGGGGAGGGGTGGAGGAAAGGGTTTCTCAGCATTCAGTATACATATATTCATTTAATCTCCCTGTTTCCAATTTTCTCAACTCCGGATCTCCTCCAGTTTAGAGACCTTCTGTTTTAACATTTCCAGCCATCTGCCAGCATGGGAAAGGGCCATTACCCAGTGTCGTGAAGGATATAAAAATCTTCAATAGTTTTCAACTAATCTTCCCTATTTCAGAGGGCCATGCCCACACATACCACTAACACCCAGTTCCAGCGATATCTAGAGCTAGATTCTGAGCCATTTTAAAGATCCTGAAATTTAGATCATATTAATTTTTTGGCTTTCTCTACTGCTGATAGAATTTGGCATTTTCTAATTGGTTACCACTGTGGTGTTCCATGCACTATCTTTACCTGGAAGCCTCAGAAGATGTTATTTCCAGGTGTTCATGGAAAATTTAGAAAAAGAATGTTAATCTTACACTATAGGCCACAATGAAAGCCTCAAGAAATTTTTAAAAAGTAGAAGCCACAAACGATGCATTCTTCAATCGTAATGCAGTCAAACGAGAACATAACAAAAATTTAAAGAAGTCAAAAAAGGTTTCAAATTTTAAAATACTCTCCCAAAAAAGAATAAAAAGTACCATGACAAGTTATTTAGAAAATAATGACAAGAAAACTAAATATCAAAACATGTAATTAGAGGGGCTGGCCCGGTGGCATAGTGGTTAAGTTCGCGTGCTCCACTTTGGTGGTCCAGGGTTTGCTGGTTCAGATCCTGGGCGCAGATCTACACACTGCTTGTCAAGCCATGTGGTGGTGGCATCCCACAAAGAACTGGAAGGACTTACAACTAGCATATACAACTATGTACTGGGGCTTTGGGGAGAGAAAAAGAAAAAGACAAAGATTGGCAACAGATGTTAGCTCAGGGCCAACTTTCCTCACCAAAAAGCATACCTTAAAACAAACAAACAAATGTAATTAGAGGCAAATTCACAGATTTGAACTCATTATTTAAAAAAATAATGAAAACTCACAAACCTCATATAAAACTCAGAAAATTAGAAAAACCAACAGCAAAGCAAATCTCAGGATAATAGGATAAAGAAAAAGAGCAAATCAATAAATTATAAATAGAAAAAAGTAGCAATAAATCAATTCTAAAAGCTATACTAAAAAATAAAAGTACTTTAAAAAGCATATACAGGACAATGCCCTATTCTTAGGCTATGCATACAAAAATATTTAGGAGTGAAGTGTTATGATGTCTGCAACTTAAGTTGTTCAGAAAATGAAGATTATCTATTATTTTCTCTAAGCAAACTTCTTTTACTAATTTTTCTAAGCAAATGTAACAAAACTGGTGAATCTAAGTGATGAGTATATAGGTGTTCATTGTACTATTCTTTCAAATTTTCCATTCATTTAAAATTTTTCAAAACAAAAACTGAGGAGAAAGGTAGACATTGAGGGTTTTTACAAATAAGAGCTTAACTAGAGGTAAGGCTTTATAAAGCAATAAATTCCTTTTTTTTTTTTTTCCTTTTTCTCCCCAAAGCCCCCCCGGTACATAGTTGTGTATTCTTCGTTGTGGGTTCTTCTAGTTGTGGCATGTGGGACGCTGCCTCAGCGTGGTCTGATGAGCAGAGCCATGTCCGCGCCCAGGATTCGAACTAACGAAACACTGGGCCACCTGCTGCAGAGCGCGCGAACTTAACCACTCGGCCACGGGGCCAGCCCCATAAAGCAATAAATTCTAAGAAAATATGTGGTATTTCATTACTTTCTTCTCTAAAATGTTACAAATATGGTGTAACTTCCCTTTATATTTTCGTTTCAAAAGCGCTATGAACTCAAGGAATCCCCTATGTTTTAAGATGAAACATCAGGATTCCTGATTTTATGGTTTTTCAGAAAATATACTGAAAGTCATTTTAAAAAGCCTCATTTGTATGTGCATGTATACTTGGAAAGAATTACTTGAAGTGAAAAATTAAAACAGAAAAAGTTGATTGGAAATACAGCAGGTTGTCACTAAACATTCTTTTGAAAGCCACTTTTTATAAAGTGTGAAAAATTCTACCAAGTTGCTGTGCTGACAGCAAAGCACTTATAAAAGGGCCAAAACTACAAAAAAGATCTGAAACTAAGTAGATTTCATAGTACCCTGCACTCTTTAAAAGGTCCAGTGTGCATTATAATGCAAATCTATGTTTTTATCCTCAAACTTTATCTAACTTTATCAATCCCAAAAGATTTTTCAGCTAGAAATGACTTGAAAATCAAAGTCTAAAACCCATGAAAACTCTAGATAGTACTTCTACATATGTGAGATTCTACTGAACTGGATTCAGACATAAAAGTTGGCTAGTTCCTACTTGAAAACATATATGCAGAAACATGGGTCTGGTTTTATAGGCTCTTTTAAGAGTATACATAATAGGTCACGAGAGTCATGTAATTTATTATGGTATTAAATATTATGAAGGTTAAAGACACCAAATAAGCACATTCCAAATTTCTCTTTAAACTACAGTTCATGCCTCGCTTCTTGATAAATGCTTCCTACAAGCCTTAATTGCCATATTTCACAGCTATAGTAATGTTTTCCTAGTGAAAAGTTCCAGCCCTTCATCTCCACCATTCTCGGCAAATGAAACCTAACTACAACGCTATCACATTTATTTGTGTTTGAAATATGTGAGGCAGTCAACAATAACAAAAGCAAAAGGAGAAAGAGAGAGAACATTTTAGTTTTTGACAAATATAAAGGTATTATGTGTGCCTCTCTAAAATGGGAAAGTCCATATTAACAGAAAATTAGAACTTGTACCTTATAATAAAGGACAAGTTAAGAAAAACAATCAACAATGCAACTGGCTTACAACTACACTTATAAGTGTTTTGGACAAGAAGACTGGAGGCCAAGTATCCTAAATCACACAAGGAATCTCTCAGTGAGAAAAAACAAAGCGTGTTCTAAGAGCCTCAAGCTAACATAAAATGGATTTGTGGAATGTTATAAAATAGTAACAGGCACCCTTTGAAAATTACTTCAAAGTCTTTATTCTGGCAGGTTTATGCTATAATATCTGGACATAGTTTAATTTTCTCGTGTAATGTCAAAACATACACCTAGCCAAGCATTCCTATAATGAATAGAGGATAGGATTCTTAATTCTGACTCTCATTTTGTGCAATTCCAGGAATTAAAAATTTCACTTTCAATATTACTCCATAAGAATTGCTTGAAAAGTTTAGTGTAAATCACAGTTTTATAAAATAAAACATTGATTCACTGTATATTATATATAATAATGTATTTGAATAATTTCTAACTGATCTTCAATTGGCAGTAGCTTTGTTTATTCATACAATTGTACACTCACTTATTCAACAATTATTTATTGAGCACCCTCTATTTGCCAGGCACTATTCTAGGAATTGGGGATACAGCAATAAACAAAATGAACAAAAATTCCTGTCTTTTATTTTCTTATTCATTTAGGTTTCTTGATTCCTCCTCAGCTGTAGCAAAACCTTAATTGTCTCCCAAATCCATCCCCTCTTCTTTTAAATAATTAAAGTTTCAGTTGGGCACATGGCCATCCAACCAGACACTACATAGCACAGACCTTCAGCTACCTTTAGATTTAGTTACTAAGCCACGTGACTAAACTCAGGACCACGGGATGAGGGCAGAAGTCATGAAGGCAATGGCTCACATGCATGAATGGAAGCTGCTTGTTCTCCACCTCCTCTTGCCGCCTTTACACAGGCTACAAGTCAGACATGCTATCAGCAAGATTCAACCACACAGAATAAAAGACCCTAGGAGATGGTGAAAAAACAAAAGGGAAAGAAGCTTGATCCCGGGATAACCCTGTGGAGCAGAACAGCCCTGAGAAGCCCACCAGCTCAAAGTTGGGAGAAAAACAACTTTCTATCACGGTTAAGTCACTGTTATTCGGTCCCTTTAAAACAGCTGAGCCAACATAGATGTGTAATAGACCATTCATCATCTTATATATTATTTTAAAAAATGAATAATGACCCTTAATTTACCTGGAGTATATCTGCAAACTCCTCCTAGAAGCAAGCCTTGACCTACTCCATCCCATGATTACATCAATCATTGATTCTTTTCTGCAACTTTCTTATGTCTTACATATAATTCTATTATTACAGTTATCACACTTTTCCATAATTTATTTCCATATCTATCTCCTCTATATGTCTTTCTTAAGAAAAAAGGTCTTATTCTTTTTTTGTATTACATTGTGCCTGGCACAGAGTCAGTACTTAATAACCATTTGTTAAATAGAACTTACACTTAAAGTTGGTTGGTTTTTGTTTTGCTTTTTCCTTTTTTGGCTAGATTATAAATGAGCTAATGATAATATTTCCTATTCAGAGAATGAAGTCTAAGAAAATTCAATAAATGAGGATAACTTTTAAAATATAAAGGATACAGTGAAAATCTCTAATCGCAGGTCAGAAAAATCAGTCCTAAACACTGGATGAAAAGGCTTTATTTTCGGTAGTCAGCAGATGCCAGGCCATCTCAGTGTCTGTGAACACTTCAATTTTACAAGCAGTCACCCTCAAGGACCATGGCTCTTGTCAATTCCACTTAGTAGGCACTAGTAAACAGAGCAAGTCATGGTAAGAGGTGAGTCAGATGGAGTCCACAGTAAAAAGAGCCACAGGAGGCCGCACAGAAAAAAAGAGAGTGGTGGAGAATCAGGGCAGGCCTAGGAATGTGAGAAGAAAAGGAACAAGAATGGGGGGACAGATGGGGAAACGCAGAATCTTAAGACGCAGAACAGAAGAAGATCGTAACCAAAGGAGAAAACAATTGTAACATTCACCTTGGAATTCTTAAGCTGCTGGAAGTGCACACGCCCTTACACACACACACACACACACCAGTAATACACCACCTAACAAACTGATAAAAATGACTACATCTGATAATATCTAATGCTAGTATGTGAGGCACTATAACACACAAGCGGATTAATTATTAATTAGTGCAAACATTTTAAAGAGTAATTTGGCAATATTTACAATAAAATTTTCAACATACATATATTTTATTTCTGGAAACTTACTTTATGAATATACTTGGAAAAAACTGGCAATATATACTCATAAGAGTGTCATTAAAGTATCATTTGTAAAGCATAAAACTAGACATGAACTAAATGACCATCAATAGGGAACTGATGATGGAACATGTACACAATGGAATACAACTCTACACAGCCATTGACAAGAACGTGGCAGATCTCTGCTTCTCTGAAGATATCCACGCTATGTTAAGTGGAAAAGAAAGGTACAGAACAGTATATGTGGCATAATATCTTGCACATAAATAAATTTTCATAATGATGTTTATGTTTATGCCTTAACATTTCTGGAAGGATAAAATAAAACTATTAATAGTAGTCCCATGACAAAACAATTTCAAGGAGAGGAGCTTTAGTGTTTCCCTAAGTATTTTTGTCAACTGCTTAAATTTAACCAAGTGCATATATTAATTTGAAAATTTTTAAATGTCAACAGTTATCTGAGCAGTATTATATTGTTTTCTACATTATAAATTCAGAAAAATTGTTTTTAAATTATTTAATTACTATCTGAAAATAAACTGCTATTTAGAATTTATACACTGGACAGGTACATATTATGTCTCAACTTCATTTTTTGATTTTCTGAGACTCTGCCTTAGCTTCATTTCTATTTCATAGAAAGAGTCACAATTAAAATGAAAAAAAAATCAGGGGCTGGCCTCATGGCCTTGTGTTTAAGTTCAGCACTCTCCACTTTAGTGGCCCAGGTTTGTGGGTTCGGATCCAGGGCACAGACCTACACCACTCAGCCAGGCTATGGCAGTGACCCATACATAAAATAGAGGAAGACTGGCACAGAAGTTAGCTCAGGGTTAATCTTTCTCAAGCAAATAAAAGAGGAAGATTGGCAACAATATTAGCTCAGGGCTACTCTTCCTCAGCAAAAAAAAAAGTTAGGGTCCACTTGAAGAAATATGTCTTTTCTCTCCTATAAACCTTGATTTTTAATTTTATGCTTTAAGGTCTTTCTCTTAAATCTGATCACTTAGCAACTTATTTTTATCCCAACCAACTTATTCTTCATGCCGAGAGAAAATAAATGGTGTCTACATAACAGCACTATAACTGATTGAAAAATAAAATACTTGAATAATAATCTGTTTTCTACATGATGTTCAACATACCATCCAAATGACATTTTCACTGATATGAGCAATTGATCTGATAGCATGTAGACATAATCAATCTCATAAAAATGTAAATTATAGGTGCAAATGGCAGGAAAGATTAAGAACGAAACTAATTTACCTGCAAGTACCACTGACAAATGTTAGCTACTGGCTAGGTATAAGAGCATTAGTACAGTTCTGATACACAAAGGCATTATGTGGCTGAGTTCCAATACCCAAGATGCTAAACCTCAAGTGAGATAATTAAGAAAGATCATTCAACTTATCACTTTGATACAGAAGGAAAACCAGCTTAAACTACTCGAGATCAATTTCACCTTACATCAATACTAGAACTGGATCTTGATGCAATATGGCAGTACAGACTCTGCAGAATCATAATAAGGGACATCGAGATGATTTAACGAAAATAAGACTCTCCTGTACAGGCAAATGGAAACACAAAATTAACACCTCTCACGCTTCCAAAAACTATTTTCCTAGATTAGGGGTCAGCAAACCTTTTCTCTAAAGAACGAGACAGTAAATATTTTAGGCATTTTGGGCCATATATGATCTCTGCAGCAAATTCTTTGTTTTGTTTTTCACAACCATTTAAAACTTTATTCTTAGCTCACAGACTGCATAAAAACAGGCCACAACTGGATTTGGCCCGGGGGCTGGAGTTTGTTGACCCTGCTCTAGCCACCCACCTTTTATCCAAAATGAGGAGGACCCCTAATAGGCATGTAATCCTGTCAGTGCCCTTTCGTAAGCACACTCATTCTACATCCAATTCTTACACCACACAGGTGGCAACAACAACAATAAAGACACATCTTCAGTATTTCCAATTGTATAATACATCACTCATGGAAATCTCAAACTTTTAAGGAAGATAGTTTGCTTTGAAATCTTTTTTTAAAATCTGTTATCTCATAATTACAATAATAAATATTTTAATAGAATAGTTATATTGTATTAGATACAATTATAAACAGATTCATATTTTTACTCCTTTTTAAACAACTTTATTGAGGTATAACTGACATGCTGCACATTTTTAATCACTTTATTGAGGCATACTTTGCATATCATATTATTCACCATTTTCTAATTTACAATCTGATGATTTTTTAGTAAGTTTATCAAGTTGTGCAACCATCACCATGTTTTAAAACATCTTCATGACCCCAGTATGATCTCTCGTGCACACTGACTGTTAATTCCTGTTTCCTCCTGCCTTCACCAACCACTAATCTACTGTTTGGCTTTATAGTTTTGCCTTTTCTGGATATTGCACATAAATGCTATCACACAGCATGTGGTTTCTGTGTCTGGTGTCTTTCACTGGGCATGTTTTGAGGTTCACCTGTATTGCAGCATGTGTCTGCAGTTTGTTCCTTTTTTATTGCTAAATAGTATTCCACGGGATATGCTGCACATCATTAAGGAGTCAATTTATTAAGTTTTGACATATGTACACTCGTGAAACCATCACCAGTCAGGATAATAAACATGTTGATCATCCCCAAAATTTCTTGTGCTCCTTTGTAATCCCTCCTTCCCACCCCTCTTCACCCACCCCAGTCCCCAAGGCAACTACCTGTCTGCTTTCTGTCACTATATACTACTTTGCATTTGCCAGAATTTTATATAAATAGAATCATACAGAATGCACTCCTTTTTGTCTGGCTTCTTTCACTCAGCATAATTACTTTTAAATTAATCCATGTTAAAGCATGTATCAATAGTTTCTTTTTATAACTAAGAATATTCTATCGTATAGATATAACAAAGTTTGTTTATACATTCACCTGTTGACAGACATGTGAAATGTTTCCAGTTTTTGACTATTACAAAAAAGTCTGATATAAGCGTTTGCTTACAAGTCTTTGTATGGATCTATGTTTTCATTTCTCCTGGGTAAATATCTAAAGGTGGAATGGTGGGATCATGTAGCAGGTGGATGTTAAACTTCTTAAACTGCCAAACTGTTTGCTAAAGAAGTTGTATCATTTTACATACGCCCATCAGTGTCTGAGCATTCCAGTCTCTCCACACCCTCACCAACACTTGGTATGGCCAGTCTTCTTAATGTTAGTCATTCTAATAGATGTATAGTGATATCTCATTGTGGTTTTAGTTTGTATTTCCTTAATGACTAATAATGTTGAGCATCTTTCAATGTGTTCGTCATCTGTTTGCCATGTGTTTGTCACATCTTGGTGAGGTGGGTTCAAATTTTTTGCTGATTTTTAAAACTGGGTTGTTTGATGATTGAGTTTTGAAAGCTCTTTATATCTTGTGGATTTATCAGATATATAATTTGCAAATATTTTATCTCAGCCTGTGATTTATCTTTCTATTCTCTTAACAATGTCTTTTAAAGAGTAAAATCTTTTAATTTATATGAAGAGCAACTTATCAGTTTGTTCTTTTGTGGATCATGCTTTTGATGTCATAGCTGAGAAATCACTCACTAACTCAAATTTTTCTTCCAGAAGTTTCATAATTTTAGACTTTATATTTAGGTCTTTGATACACGTTGAGTTAATTATATAGAGCATGAAGTGTGGGTCAAAGTTCATTTTATTGCATAAAGACATCCAATTGTTTCAGTAGCATTTGTTGAAAGGCTGTCATTTCTCCATTAAAAATGTCTTTGCACTTTGTTTTAAATCAGTTGTCCATATATGTTCTGTCATTTCTTTTTGGACTCCATTCTATTCCATTGATGGTTTGTCTCTTTTGATGTCAATATCACATTGTCTTAATTACTGTAGTTTTATAAATCTTGAAAGCAGGTAGACTTCCAATTTTGTTCTTTGTCAAAGTTGTTTTGGTTATTCTGGATCCTTTGTATTTCTGTATGAATTTTAGAATCAACTTGTCAATTTCTACAAAAAAGCTAAATGGGATTTTGATTGAGAATGTGCTAAGCCTACACATTATTTTGGGAACAAGTGAAATCTTAACGATACTGAGTCTACTGATCCATGAACATAGAACATCTCATCATTTATTTAGATCTTTAATTTCTCTCAACTATGTTTTGAAGTTTTCAGTGTATGGATCTTTCATCAGATTTGTCTCTAAGTATTTCATATTTTTGATATTACTATAAATGACATTTATTTTTTTAAATTTCTTATTGTTCATTGCTGTTACATAAAAACAAAACTAATTTTTGCATATTGATCTTCTATCTGCAACCTTACTTAACTCCCTTCCTTGTTCTAGCAGCTAGATCAAGCCATCTGCGAATAATGACAGTACTATTTCTTCTTTTCTAATCCACATGCCTCTCTTCTTGCTTGATTGCACTGCCTAGACTCCCTAGGTCAAGATCGAAAGTGGTGAGAGCGGATAACCTTATCTTGTTCCTGATCTTAGGAAGAAAGCATTCAGTCTTTCACTACTAAGTATGGTGTCAGCTGTTGGTTTGTCTTAGATGTCCTTTATCGGTTAAGGATGTTATTAACATCTATTCCTAGTGTGCTGAGACTTTTTAAACAGGAGTGAACGTTAGATTCCGTCAAATGCTTTCCCTTTATCTATTGAGATGATCACATGGCTTTTGGTTTTTAGTTTGTTAATATGGTGAATTATAATGATTGACAGTTGAATGCTAAACCAACCTTGCATTCCTAAGATAAATCCTACTTGGTCATGGTATGTTACCCTTTTCACATATTGCTGGATTCTATTTGCTAAAATTTAGTTTATAATTTTAGTATCTATGTTCATGAAAGATACTGGACTATCATTTTCTTTGTCTGGTTTTGGTATCAAGGTAATGCTTATTGTTTCAGGTGGGAGGGCAAATCAGTTCCCTGTTACTCCATCTCAGCCAGAAGGAGAAGTCTGTCTGCTTAACAGTTACTATGTCATTATCTCATCTGCTCCTTCCTAGCCTAGAAAGTATTTATTATTATGAACCTCATTTTACATATCTGGGAAACAGAGAATGGGAAAAACTGAGGCTCAGAGAACAGGGTGGCACAGTTCTAATCTAAAACTAGTATTTGAATCCAGACAATATGAATCCAAAACTCACTCTCTTTAACCTCCTACAATACTATAATATTTAAATAGTATTCAAAAATTAATTTCTTTTTCATTAAGAAAAAGCATTATATCTCTAAAAGATACAGGTAGCCTGATCTGGAGCCCATGTCTTAATCACTATGGTATTTGTTGAAAAGAATGAATAAGATACCATGGTTTCTGATACTCTGAGTCAGGATCTACCTAAACGATTAAAGACTGAATCTACTGAAAACAATTACTTAAGAAAAAGAAAAGGTCCAGCTAGGAAGAAAAACATTCTATAGTCCCAAAAAGTCCAATCAAAACGGTAACAACAATAACTGCTACCATTTTAAAATTTTATTTAATCTTCAAAACTACACTGTGAAATAGATATTACTACTACAAACTTTATAGCTGAGGAAATTTGAGACTCAACAACATTAAGAAACTTGTTTAAAGTCTGCCACCCCTTAAATAGCAGAACAGGCATTCAAACCCAAGGCTATAATGTAGAATTCCTCTTAAGAGGAGGATGGGAGGAGGAATAACAGCTATTCAAATAATTCTAGCCATGAGGCAAGATGGTATAGGGGTAAAGAGCCTGGACTCCTGAGGAGACTAAGGTTTAATATTTATTCTGCCTTAACCTAACTGTGAGACCTTGGAAAAGTTATTTGAACTCTCTGGGTCCCATGCCTTCATCTATAAAATGGGGATGATAATTTATCTTTCATAGGGTTGACAATTGAAAGACAGAATATATGGAAAGTGTTTAGAATAGTGCCTGGGACTTGGTGGGCACTATTTAAATTTTGCCATCAATATTACTATTATTCCTATAGTTAAAATTGCACGTGAAAAAAATTACACACATTAAATAGGCACTTTAGAGATTCTTTAGTATGAAGAAGATATTAGCAAATAACTACATATTTAAAAACATAGTCCTAGAAAAATCTGACATATCTATATTAGTATCCTAAAAATGGCTTTGGAAATTGATTTCCAGCATCTTCTGTAAGTAGGCAAACAGTTTTTAAAACAAAAGCAGGGATAATCAGAAACAATTCATAAAAATAAAGCAAATTACTCAATTCCATTAAAGTAGTATTAAATACTTGCTATGGGCTCAGCATTATGCAATGTTCTACACGGGACATAAAACATCTACACCCTACGCTCAAAAAGCTTAAAATAATAGAAAGCAAAAATAACATACACAGAATAGATAGTCAAATAAGGCAAAGTACAAGCAAAAGTCAGTGGCAAATAACTCTGCAAGGAAATAATTCTATAGTACTATTAAAATTTATAAGTTCAATCTGTTAAAAAAAATTATCTGTGTATATTTAGTGCCACTCCTAATACCAGTGACAAGAACGAGTTCAAAGGACTGGTAAATAAATATAAATTATTAATGAATCACATAAGCAAAAAAGAAAGAACGTTGCTGAATAATTTCCACTGTAACTTACTGTTGCTATTTTGGTCTTTAGAAAGTTCTCCCTTTCTTCATCTACCTTAATTTCATGTCCAGTTTTAAATAATTCAAGCATTTTGGGGATGTCACGGCCAATGGAATCTGGTAGAAAAATTAAAAAATCCAAAGTTATCACTACATCCAAACAAGTAGCAAAAACGACCAAATAAGAGAAATATCCATCTCACGTTAAAATATAGCAAATAAGTTGTGACAGAGTTTATAGTGGCCCCACTTCCTGGTGTTCATGCCCTTGTGTGATCCCCTCCACTTGAGTTTGCATGGGACCTGCAACTTATTTCTAACCAAGAGACAGAATGCTTATGTGTATATGATTACATTACATAAAGCTGTAATGCCTATATTGGAAGAGACTCTCTTCCTACTGGATTTGAAGAAGCAAGTTGTAATGTTATGAGGTGTCACATGGAGAGGGCCACAGGGCAAGAAACTGAGGCCCTCAGTCCAGCAGCCTACAAAGAACCGAATTCTGCCAAAAAGCCACATGAGTTGCGAAGTGGATCTTTCCAAGTCAAGTCTCAGATGACACCACAGCCCCAGCCGATTCCTTGATTAGAGCTTTCTGAGAACCTGAAGCAGAGAACTCAGCTTAGCTATACACACATTTCTGACAGAAGCTGAGATAGTAAATGTGTTTTGTTCTAAGCCACTAAATTTGTAGTATTATTGTTGCACAGCAATAGATAACTAGTAAGTATAAGCAATGATGATGCTTATCATACTTTAGAAACACTGACAACAAATTAAAATAAAATCTATAAAGTAACCCATGATATAAATCTATAAATAATCCAAAATAAATCCATGATAAAAAAAATCCACGATACTGAAAAATACTAACGGTTTTTAGTATCACATTCTTATGTAATTGAGTACTAAACAGTATGACAGATAGTATAATAATAAACAGCCTTCCTCCCTGTCACTTTGGATGAACTGTCTACGCTCTTAGCAAAGGCCATTCCTCTTCATTTGAGCACTGGATCCCACTCCTTCTCACCTATAGAGGGACACCACTCCTCCCTTCTCTCCTCTACATTGTCAATTTTTCCTGCTTTCCTAGATCATCGTCATCAGATTACAAAGTTTCTATAAAATCTCCCATCTTAAAATAAAACAAGTCTATGACTTCATATCGCCTTCCAGTGACCATCCAATACTCCTAAGAGCATAAGTTCTCAAAAAAAGCTGTCTCTCTTTTCTGCCTCTACTGCTTCTCCTTCCATTTTCTTTTATCCCTACTTACTTTAATCAGGTTATCATCCCCATTACTCCACTGAAAATAATCTTGTCAACATCACCAATGACCTTCACACTGGCAGATCCAATAGTCATTTATTTCTCAGTGTCCCACTAACTTGACCTATCAACAGTAGTTCAGAGTCTCTCTCTCCTCTTCCTACAGTATCTTGACTTGTCCTCTGAAACACTACTCTCACTAGCTGCTACACTCTATTCTTTTTGACTGAGCCACCCTCACTTAACTGACTTTCAAAGGTTGAACTACCTCAGGGTTCAGTCATTTGGCCTCTCTTTCTATCCACACACACCTCCCTAAGTGATCTCATCCAGACACATGGCTTTAAACATCATTTATCCACTGGTAACTGCCAGATTTATATCTCTAGCCACAAGCTCTCTCACGATCTCCAATTACCTACTGGATTATCTCCACCTAGATGCAGGTAGGTAAATAGTAAGGAGTACAATCTGACAAATGTTTGCTGAAAGGACGAACAAACAAATGACTTCATCATTTTGAACTCGATATAATGATGAATGTTGTAATGATAATGAAGTGGGAGAGAATAAGGCTTAAGAAGGAAAGAGAAATAGTTTTGCATTAAAACATACTGAAGTGAAGGTGCTGAGAGAATACTAAATACTGTATACAGTTAGAAACAAGAAACTAGAAAAAAGTGATAGACTGGGGATAATGATATAGATTTGAGTTTTTAAGCCAGTTCCATCCTAAAACAAACACAAATAAAACTTCCTTCTCTTGACCTTATATATTCCTTTTTCAGTCTCTTTCTCTTCTAACCAAAGCATGTTGATGTGAATTTGCGTTTCCCTAATGACCAAGAAGTCAAGCATCATTTCATGTGCTTAATGGGAATTGTGTATTTTCTTTTGTAAGTGCCTGTTCAATTCTTTTGCCCCTTTTTTAAAAAAACTAGGTTGATAGTCTTCTTACTGAGTTTTAAGAGTTCTTTATATATTTTGGATACTGGTCCTTCATTAGATATATTTGTGCCCAGTATTTCCCCCCAACCTGTGGCTTGTCTTTCCATTTTCTTAGTGGTGGCTTCCCATGATCAAAGCTTTTAATTTTGATAAAGTCCAATTTAGCAACTTTTTCTTCTATGGCTCATGCTTTTTGTATCCTAAGAAATCTTTGCCTAAGCCAAGGCTTTAAAGATTTTATCCTAGAAAATTTTCCTCTAAAATTTCATGGTTTTAGCCCATATAATTAGGTCTGTGACCCATTTTGAATTCATTTTTGTGTTTGATGTAAGGAAAGAGATTTCCAGTTACTGCAGCACCATTCATCAAAAAAACTAATCTTTCTCAATATAACTTTGGTACCTTTGTCAAAATGGTATCAGTTGACCGTTAGGTGTGGGTCCATTTCTGAATACTCAATGCTTGATCTATAGTCATTTATCCTTACGCCATACCACACTGTCTTGATTGCTGTAGCTCTATAGTAAAGCCTCAAATCAGGTAACGCAACTTTGCTCGAAGACCTTTGTTTTTCCTTTTTAAAATCATTTTTCTATTCCAGGTCCTTTGTCCTTCCATTTAAATGTTATAATAAGCTTATCAATTTCTAAAAAAATTTTAAAGCCTCCTGGGAGTTTGATTGGGATTACACTAAATCTATAGAAAAATGTGGAAAGAATTCCATCTTAACAATATTATACTTCAAATCCATAGCCATGGCATATCCTTTTATTGACTTACTTAGGTATTCTTTAAACTTTCAGTAACATTTAGTAGTTTTCTTTGAATAGGTCTTGCATATCTTTTGGTAAATTTATTCATTAGTATTTTGCTTTGTTATATTCTCATAAATGAAGCTGTTTTATAAATTTCATTTTGATTGTCTATTGCTAGTACTTAGAAATTCAGATGATTTTGTGTGTTGATTTATATCTTATAACCGCACTAAATTCCTTTATTAGAATTCACTTACTAGAATATCTCAGGATCATATCCTCTAGGAATCAAGACAGGTTTTTACTTCTTCCTTTTCCATAAGTATGCCCTTTATTTCTCTGACCTGTTACAACGTTGAACGTAAGTGCTGAGAGCAGAGATCTTTGCATTGTTCCCGATCTTAGGTATAAAAGCATTCAGTCTTAATGGTCTCATTAAGAATGATATTAGCTGCAATTTTTCACAGATGTGCTCTGTCAAGTTGAGGAAGTTCTCTTCTATTCCTAGTATTCTGAGACTTCTTATCATGAATGGGTGTGAGATTTTGTCAAATGCTTTCTCTGCATCTACTGAGGTAATCTTACAGGTTTTATCCTTTATTCTATTAACATGGTATATTATATTGATGTTCAGATGTAAACAAACTTTGTATTCCTGGAATACATCTTCTTGATTAAGGTTTACTAATCTTTATATACATACACATATACATACATACTGCTGGATTCAATTTGCTAATATTTTATCCAGGATTTTTGCTTCCACGCTCATGAGGGATACTAGTCTGTAGTTCTCTTTTCTTGTGATGTCCTTGCCTAGCTTTGATGTCTATGTAATGTTGAGCTCATAAACGGGTTGCTGAGTGTTCCTTCTCCACTATTTTCTAAATGAGGTTGTGAAGGATTGGTATTATTTCTGCCTTAAATGTTGGATAGAATTCACTAGTGAGAAGTCATGTGGGCCTGAACTTTTCTTGTGGGAATTGTAAATTACTAATTCAATTTCTTTACTTGATTCAGATCTATTTACATTTTCTATTTCTTCTGGACACTTTTGGGAATTTGTGTCTTTCAAGAAATTTGTCCATTTCCTAAGTTGTCAAATTTATTGGCATAAAGTTGTTCATAATACTACCCTATTATCTTTTAATGTCTATGGGATATATATTGATGTACCCCTTTCATTCCAGATCTCGATAATCTGTGCTCTTTTTAGAAAATCTGTCCAGCTAAAGTTTTATCAATTTTATTGATCTTCTAAGGAACCAGTTTTCCTTTCCACTTTTCTCTGTTTGTCCTTTTTCTATTTCATTGACTTCCACTCTGATATTTATTATTTTCTTCCTTCTACTTACTTTGGATTTAATTTTCTTCTTTTCTGCTAGCTTCTTAAAGCAACAGCTTAGAACAATGATTTTAAACCTTTCTTTTCTAATTTAGCCTTTAAAGCTAAAAATTTCCCTCTAAGTACTGCTTTTAGCTGCATCCCACAAGTTTTGATATGTTGTGTTTGATATGTTGTGTTACGTATGTCATTCAGTTTAAGACATTTTCTAATTTCTCTTGTGATTTCTTCTTTGATCTATGGCTTATTTAGAAATGGGTTGTTTAATTTTAAAGTATTTGGAGATATCTCATATTTCTTTTGGTTACTGATATCTGATTTAACTGTTGTGACTAGAAAACATACTCTGCATGATTTCAATCCTTTTAAATTTACTAAGACTTGCCATATAACCCAGCAAATGGTCTCACTGGTGAATGTTCCATGTACACTTAAAAAGCGCACACCAATAACACTTCCTATGGTTGCGTGAACAGTTCTACAGATATCAATGAGGCCAAGCTAGTTGACAATATTATTCAAGTCCTTTATAGCCTCACTGATTTTCTATCTATAACTTCCATCAGTTACTGAGAGAATATTAAAATCTCCAGCTGTACCCAGTGATTAGTCTACTTCACCTTTCAATTCTGTCAGTTTCTGCTTCCTGTATTTTGTGGCTCTGTTTTAGATAAGCATGCCCTTTTATTACATTATAGAATATCCATTGTTTTCTCTAGTAAATTCCTTGTATTAAAAGTCTATTTTGTCTAACATTAATATAGCCAAACCAAATCTCTAATGCTTATCATTTTCATCATATATGTTTACTCTTCATTTTACTTTCAGCCAATTTATGTTTGAACATAAAGTGTGTCTCCTGTAGACAGTATATAATTGGACTGCTTTTTCATCATTTTATAATCTGTGCCTTTTGGTCAAAGTGTTAATTCCACTTCCAAACAACTTAACTACTGATATGGCTGGATTTAGGTCTTTATTTTGATATGTGTTTTCTATTTGTCTCATCTCGTTTGTTCCTCTAGTCTTCCTTTACTGTCTTCTTTGGTTTTAAACAAAAATTTTTTAATATATTATTTTTATTCCTCTATTTAGTTTTAAGTTCTATCTCCTTTTGTGTACGTGTTTTTACTTGTTCTAAAGATAACAATGTGCACATTTATTTATCACAACCTACTTCATTTCAGGAAAACAATAAATTTGTACCAGCCTATCTCCATCCTCCCTACCTCACCTCACAATTTTATTGTCATGCCCAAACCTGCTTCATCACCTATATATTTATCTTCAAAATAATCTTCACTGGGCTACTTAAGACAGAAATTAGGGAATCATTCTAGATTCCTCCCTCTTCCTTACCCCCCACATCTAATCAATAACCCTGTTAATGCTACCTCCTCAATATCCCACAAAAGCCTTCCTCTTCTCTGTCTTCATTGCCACTGCTCAGATTCTGTCCTTATTTATCTTTTACCTAGCCTACTGTATTAGCCTCCTCACTGGTCTCTGTTCTTAAAAGTTTCACCATCCTCATATCACCACCCTATCCCTTACACAGTCTCACATATAGTCAGTCTAATAAGCAAATCTTCTATCATTCTTCTCAGCAATATTTTTCAATGGCTCCTATCTACATAGCAGATAAAATCTAATCTCCATGGTATGGGACACAAAGCCCTTCATGACCTGGCGCACTGCTTACCACTGTCTAACTCCATTGACCACCACTATCTGATAACACTTTATGTACCAAATGATAGAAAACGAAACTGCTGGCTCCAAGACAGCAAGGACCTTGTCTGTCTTGTTCACAGCCATCACACTCAAGGCTTGGCACATAGCAGATACTCAATAACTATAAATACAATTATTCTAATCCAAAAAGATCCATAAATTGTAGGTAAGCCATTCTTTAGTGGCAGTATTTAATCCATATCTTCTATCAACTGCATGCTGCATTAAATGTGCATTCACTGTACAAATATTTGTTGAGTACCTCCTTTGTGCCAGGTACCATTACCATTCTAGGCCATGGCAATACAGTAGTGAAAAAAACTAAAAATGTCCTTACTCTAATGGGAGGAACTGAACACACACACAAATAAAAAATATGAGATGCCAAGAGTGATAAGCCCTAAAAAGGATACAAAAACATAATAATGAGAAATCCAGTGATAATGAGAAGTGAGGGGTAATATTTTATGTAAGATGGTCATGGAAAGCCTTTCTGTTTAGATGATATCTGAATGAGAAAATGAGCCAGACAAATAAGCAAAGAGCATCACAGACAGCTGGGACAGTAAGTCCAAAGACCTGAGAAGGGAGAACACAGTGTGTATGAGGAAGGGCAAGGAGGCCACTACGGCTGGATGACGGAAATGAAGAAAAGATAATAGAACCAGCTGAAATATATCAATAATTCATCTATAATAATTATAATCATGCCTAATCATCACTGGAGTCTTTCAAACATAAACAGTTTTTAAACTAATACATCGAGGGGAGGAATTTAGGAAAATTTCAAATTGATTACTCTGCAAAAATTCCCTATGTTTTAGCATTTTGCTTTATACAACCAAAGAGTTCTAACTGTTTCAATAATGCAAATATGATACAACACCAACTTCCTCACAGAAAGCAGGGACCTACTCAGCAAATGTGAATACTATTTGGACAAGCCTGCGGGAATATCCTTTTGACAAGACTCCAACTAGAGCACTGAAGTTCAATTCTAAGAACTATGTGTTAAGAGGAATACACATTAGTGGGTCCAATTTCCTAATCATGACCCTTTCCGCCTACCTGCCAATAACTTAGTGTGGTTTAAAAGAATTCAACAGTTTCCATATAAGCTATAGGACCTACCATGGGTTAATATGCACAATAGAAAACTGAATCCATTAAGTGAAGATATTTTTATACAGTATTTTTTGTTAATTAATAGTAAATAATAGGTAAGATTAGGAATAAAATATATATATCAACAAGATATATCTATATTAGAAACGAAAGAATTTCAGAGGGTACTTATATTAGGGGGAAAAAAAGCTAACTGACAAGCAAAAGGAAGCCCAATTTCTTTCAAGAAATTTTAAAATGTTTTAAATGTCTTTTTTTATTAAATAAAAAAGAAATTTTGAAAAACAGAGAACCTGCCTACAGCTACGTAAGCAATTAAAACGAATCAAACTGCAACATTAAACATGCTGCAAAATGTGCACATTCACTCTGGGCCAGGATGGTTACACCCACTCCCATTAGTAAAACAAAATGTAAGACAAAATGGGAAACTAATGAGCTCAGCTGCAGGGGCTCGTTTGTTTGTTTTTTAATTTTACCCATGTGCTCAAAACGTAATTTCTATTTTACCCTAAAGTCTTTTGTTGGATATAAGGGGAATCAAATGTTCCTAAACAAGAATCTGGATAAGCTCTGAAAATGCATAATACAAGCTGCATTTGTTCTAACGCACATCTGGTGCATTCTGTTTTAACATTTTTGACAGGTTAATCGTTTGTCTTCATGTTTAAAGAACACAAATGTTTTGCCAGTGCTGTTAAACAGATTGCGTGGGGGTGAAAAAAAGTTAGAGAAGGAGAAAGGTCTGTCTGTTTTTTCAAGATGCTTTGTTAGGCAAATGGGCGGTGGACATACCTAGGTAACTTGGCTGTGGTGTACGGAAGCTATGATTCATTATGAAAGTAGAAATAAAGCCCATTAATAAAAATAAACATTTTAAAGGAAAACTTTTCTTATTTGAAATATAGAAATAAGTTATTTGAAAATCTTTCAGACTAAAAACAGTAGTCCCAAATTTTGTGAGGAAAATGGTAATAAAAAAAAAAACTCAAGGCTAAAGAAAATAGAGGCCAAAAGGGTTATTCAGAGAATGTACAAAGTAGCAAAGGTGACAAAATCAATTTCTGAAAAACCAGTTCACTGTGCAAAGCAAAGAGCTGGCTGAATACAGATATATTCAGTATTCAGTTTCAGTTCTAATTGACTACATTTAGTATTGTTTGGTTTTGTTGAACTTGAATTTAATGAGAAAAAAAATTATGAAATATTTACATCAAATTTAACTATAATTCTGGTTTAATTTTTAAAATAATGTTCAAATTCAGGTCTTAGAAAAGAATATAAGTCTGATTCCACAGCAACAAATACTACTGTAATGGAAATCCCTAATAAAAAGTGCCAAACCTCAGTCCAATATATAATAAGGATGTGTTATTCAATGCAGCAATCAAAAACAAACAAAACTCTAGTATAACAAAAGAAGTGGAGAGTACATCTGAATTCGCTTCACATACAGAACACGAACTATAATTCAGCTAAGTGTTAGTGGCTATCATGTATGAAGAATTTTAGTAGGATTTTTTAAACTCAGAGTTGAAATCTCAAGACCAAGCTACTAAAACAATTTTAAAGTATTTGTTCTGCTTACACTATAAAATTTTATTCAAAATAACACCTATCTACAGCAGATACCCAGCACCACCTAAAAGAAACTATGTCTGCAAATGAATTTATTTTTCCTCCCAAATCTACTCCCTGTTTCTATTAAGGATATCAACTTACTAGGAAAGATCCCTAGGTTTAAAAATCTCAGCATCATTTGACTCTTCCCTTCTCTCTCAATCTGTCCATTCCTAACTACTTAGTGCAAAGTCCTAATATCTCTGACATTTGTCCTCCTCCCTCCAGTCTCATCACGAAGACTTGAGTTTAAACACTACCTTTATTAGCCTCTGGGGACTGCACCCAAACTCGTCTCCGTGCCTCTAGTTTTGATTCTTGCCAATCCACCATACAAACTAGAGCTAGATTAAAGCTCTACAGAACGCCCCACCTTAAAAACTTCTAAGAGATCCCTGCTGAATACAGAATAAAAGTCCAAGTCTAGTAGGGTCCTATTCAAGATCCTTTCCAATATGGCATCAACCTACCTTTCCAACATACTTTCCCATTATTCTCTTTCATTTCAATGTAGGGGTACCATTCACTACAGCCAAAGAGAACTAATTGATATTTCTTGTACATGGCCTGTAATTTCTGACTTACTTCAGTGTCTGTGACTAATAGATTCTTTCTACTTAAAATAATATTCCCCTTAATCTGCTCATCTAATTATTCAAAGTATCATTTAAATGTCACCCCCGTCAGGATACCTTCTCTGATTTCCCCACTCATGTGTAAACCCATGTCCCCTCTACTGAATACCATGTCCTCCTCTACTGAATACCTACAGCACCTTGTGAATTTATCACATAATACTTCATACTTTATAACATGGCTATTTATGTAGCAATCTTACCTCTCCTACTAGAATTTCTAAGAGAGAATATCCAAAAGGGGAAGGTTCCTTAAGGGAAATATCTGGAGAGCCTTGCATAGAGTAAGCATTCATATATATGTCGAATATTGACATATATGACAATATTATATATACCACATATTATATTGATAAAGAGGTATAAAATAGTAATGATGACAACATACCTAGTTGGTAATAAATTCTATTAATTTCAAGCTAGAATATGACCTAAATTTAAAGAACTGGTATTATAAAGTAGCTAGGTTTTCAAATTACATTAGATTACCAATATTAATACCAAAGGAAAAAGGATCAAATACACATGTTCTTATATAACACAAAACCCAAATACCAGGACATATTATTTATTCTACACATATATTAGCAATTTTGTTTTCTAACTAAACATATATATTAGAAAACTGTTGATAGCCTATTGAAATAATAAAAAATTCTCCCTTACTTTGAGCAAGCTTTGGAAATCTTTTTTTCAGTTTCTTCTTTAATGGATTAAGCTCAGGCATTATTTCTGGAACAGCTACATAAAAGTCTAATTGAATTTCATCATCCAAAATCTGAAAATCAGGGGAAAAAAGATAACCTTAGATTATATGAAAAGCTTTATCCTTCTGAAAATAAACAGAGCATAATGTAGTAATTTCCCTTATAATTTAGAAAATAGACATTAACCACAATTCTTTTCTTCAAACACAAGGATCAGATGAACACATTTACTAGTTATGAAACCATCAAAAGCAAAACATTTTCTGATGTTTTCTTTCAAAAACAGCCATATCCATTGTTTAAAAAAACATTTAATGGGTTTAATTCTTACATGGAGTTATGTTAGGCAAAAGCATTATAAGCTAGAACATAGCACTGATGTGTACATGGCTCATATAACCCCACAAAGTTGAATTCATATGTCCGTTAAAACTGAAGAAACATGCTAAAAATTTTGTAATAGATCACACATAAAATTAATAACCACTAGCTGCCAAATCACTAGCAAGGACACTACCCTTCCTAAATTTAGAGTAGTAAGAGAACTGAATCTATAATTATTTTCACAAAGAAATGAAACTAAAATTCGCTTTGCCTCCAATAACTAAAAATACAAGAGGAGTGGGATAGTCAAAGATAAGTTCATTTATAGTTTATCATCCATACTCTAATTCCATTCTAAGAGCAAAGGGAATGACTTCAATTTTTAAAAGACATTTTAAATCAACCCAGGCAAGCACCCAAAATAATTATTATACTACTAAAATATACTCCTTTTAAAAATTTAGTTGGTTACAAAATAAAGCAACTTTTTAGAACAATACTGAGTGGGCAACAAATATTTTACTAATGATTCTTTTTGCATAAAATCTTACCACAATATGTGATTTAAAGCCTTGGTTTGGGGTTATACAGTGAACCCTAAAAACTTGAACTCTGGCAAAATTAAGCAGTGATTTTGGTATTTTATCTTCCTGTTACTATTCTTTCTTTTTACAAGTTCTCTACTCCCTAAATAGCATACTGTACTCCCCTTAAAAATAATAGCTTACATTAAATGAGCACTTATCACATGTGAAGCATTCTGCTAAATATTTTACATGGTTTAGTTCACCCAGTCTTTACAATAACCCTCTGAGGAAAGTACTAATATTGACCATGCATTCCAGATCAGGAAAGTGAGGACTTGGGGAGGAAGAGTTAGTCTGTATATTTGTAAGAGGCAGAACCAGAATTCAAACACAGGTTCTGTGGCTCCAGAACCAGGGTTCTCACTGCTAGAAATATGAAAGCAAAGGCAATTTTGAAATGTCAAAGAAATGTATGCGAAATTTCTACTCCAAGACCTTCCAATACTGATTCTAAACCATGATCCTTTGAATTAAATTAAACTTAAAATTATGTTTGAAAGTTACACTATAGTTAACCTTAAGATCACAGCATGGAATAATACAAAACTATGTAGATGGAAATCATGCTTTAGAGACGAGTAAAAATGAAATTACTTTAAAATCCCTCAGAACCAAGCATACTTGTGATATTTCAAAAGAAAGTAAAATGAATTTAGTAAATAAAGGTCTTACCTAAGTGACTAAAAGTTAAGTAAATTTATCCTACATTTGTCTATTACAAGTGCTAAATAAAATAGTATTTAAGCTAATTAAAAAATATAGGAATGTGAAAAAAAATTGTAGCCATGACACTATTTACAAAATTGTACTGAATTTACTTCATAACCTGAAAACCTTCTAAATAATACGGATGAGTTTTAAAAGATACCAGGTGGTTACCATGCAAGAATATCCTGGTTATGATGCCTTATATGGGTGGCATTTTCCCCTCAAATAATAGATCATCACTGGGGCACCTAAAGAGAAATTCTGTTCCTGTAATATTTTATTTACCAAGTAATTTCAAAATGATTGGGTGTCCTTTTTTGGGTTACTTTCTCAAATATGTTTTATTTAATGAACTTAACGCTGCAGAACACTTTCTGCTCGCTTACCATTTCTTTCTTGAGAAGTAATTTCTTACTTAACACTTAAGGAGTGGAGGTATCTATTTAAACTCCATTGTTGCTATGACAGTTCTACAAAATACTCTTATGCTTGCAGGAAGGAAACAGATGGAAGGCAATATACAAGTTGAATAAGAATAGTTAGTTTTCTGACTCCAGAGGCCAAGCTCTACTCTCAAATTCTGAAGAATTTGTGGTATTGCTTATTTTATAATAATTAAAAGAATTTTAATAATTTTATTAAATTAAAATTCATGATACATCAGAAAGAATTGGGTACCACTCTCTAAGTTTGTCCTAGAATCTGTGTGACAGCATAATCTCTTCATATTTTCCATCAGTTCTGGAAACTGAAAATCATTCTGGAAACTCTCCTTAAAAATTCAGAATCCACACCAAAATTTAGAGTAGTACTGGAGTAGGAAAAAACAAGCTAGAAGCGCCGCTGTACATCCCAAAAGAAGGGCCCCATTAAAACTTCCCTCAAATCAAAACCTGGATATGAAAGACAAGATAAATTTTCAAATCACTTTTTCTTGTTCTAAAAACAAAAAGAAAAGTATTCCATTACCTCAATGACTAGATTTAGAAGAAATTTTAGAGACTCCTAAGGAAAACCTTTTGTATTTTCAGAAATAACTCCTAAAAATTCAACAGATGTGCCTCTTCTTCCCACCTCTTTAAAAACAAAAATGTCCTGGTTTCAAACAGGCTCCAGAAATTCTTTGTTATTTTCTCAAGGCACGCTGATCACTGTTGTCTCCATCCTGAGCCTATGGCCACTCTGAACTGACTGGAAGGGTAAAAGTTAAGAGTAACCAAAAGTTCCATTTTCTAGAGGTCAAATACTACCCTTTGTGATCTACTGAAATTAATCACACTTTTCACTCCAAGAAAGCAAAGCATATATTTGATCTTCAACATATGAATAGAGATATCCATGTGTGCTACCTTTTGGATTACACTTTAAATATTACATTCAAAACTACAAAGAATCACATTGCCCTTTTCAGTCTACCCACAGAAATCTCACAAACATACAGGAAGCAAGGGGAAAAAAAATCACAATATAAATCAAGCAGAATTAATATCAGACTATCAGGATAGTTTTTTCTTAGCTTGATTTTGAGACTCAAGAGTAGGAAAATTTTTCCCTGTTCTATAAAGTTCTGTAACCATTTATCAAAATATATGAGCATAGTGGTTGTTCCACATGCAATACATCAATGGATGGCAAAGACAACAGAACAATTTCTATAACTAATGAACATGAAAACACACTGTACCTTCTGAATCAGATCAGTTCCTCCTGCAATGGCGGCTCCATTTTCTTCTGCTATTTTAATCTCTGATGCATTCTACCAAAATACAATAGTTTGAATATCAATCTTTAAACAAATTCAATCTGCTTTTAAGTATTTTGTCAGAAATAATATCACAGTTCAAAATAAAAATTGTGGTTTTAACTGTTAATTGAAAATGCATCAGTTTTCAATTAGATGCATCAGAGATACTACATTCAGTTAGGTTTAAGGTATTTCTTGACTAACATATGAAGAAATACATCAAAATGGCATATGAGGAACCTACCAAGCAGTTCAACCCAAGTCTCCAATGTCATCAATACGTCATCTTCCAAAAGGAAAAGATTAAGTATGTATTTAGTTTTGCTAACTTAAATGGAGAACATTTTATCAAACCAATACAGAAGAGGAAAAGCTTTTTAATTTAAGAAATGATTGAACCAAAATTTAGTCTGTTGTCTGAAAATTCAAAAGAAACATACAAAGCATTAGTTATTTTCTTTCCATATATTCCATTTATGCCATTTGGTTCTACTTTGAAAATGTATCACTCCCTTAGTTTCTCAAATTTTGTGGCATTCCAATAGCTACATTCCCTACTTTTATGGAAAAAAGTAAAGAACTTATTCCTTGAAAGTGAGGTATACGGAGAAGAATCAAAACACTTTATAATTTAAAACTTTATAAACATATTATAAAAAAACATTTATAATACAAAAAGATTGACAAAGAGCTGTATTACTATATTTGTTACAACCTTGACTTCCTTGACTTTCCAGACTGGATATATTTAAAAGTGTGTTTCTGTGTGTTCACAGCACTAAGTGAACCCACTGCTTTCAAATAATTTTATTAATGTTGTTTGAGGAGAGCAGTTTGAGTAGGAAGCATGAGACAGTAGAATAAATTCTATATTGTTCTTTAGTTTCTCATGAGAAACATAATGTGGTAGACTAATAATGATGAAGTTAATGTTCTGGTTTAGCTCTTTCTCAAACTAAGGACATAATCTCAAATAAGTCATCTAACTGCTTTGAGCTTCAAATGGGGAAAATAAGACTAGGTGAATGCTAGGATTTTCTCTAACTCTACACATTCAGTCATTCTAATTATTGATTAATGTGATACATAAAAAAGTTAAATGATATAAAAAGTTGACAAAGCTTACTCACCCTTGTAAATACAGCAACTTTATTGATTTCTGAAATGAATGGGTATGGAAAACTAAGAACACTGGCAAATGGCTCCACTTTTTTCTAAATACACAACAATGAAAAAATAATTATGAAAAATTCATTCATCTTTTCTAGTATCTCTCACATCTATAAAAAACAGAACTCACAAGTTTTGTTTTTCATGTTTTTAATGTTTAATGTCCTCTCATTAATCCAGAACTATTCACTGATTACAATTTAAGGCATAAGAGATTGTATTTCTTTTGTAAGAAACCATAATGAAAATCTAAATCTCTCTTCCCAGCTCCATACTCTCACGGCACTTGACTTCTATCTCTACATCATTCATCACAGTCTCTCATATTAAGAGATTTGTCTGCATATTCACATCTTTCCCAGCACCTAGCACAAATCTTCAACATGAGGGATGTCAGTAAATGTTTGCTACCTTGAATTAAATTCAAAAGAACACGTAATTTTTGACACCATCAAAGAGGACATGAATACAGCTACATACAGAACAACAGATAATATCCAGCTGATCTTCTTGGTAGGTGACCCATAATCTCCATGACTGGCTTTAAACAATGAGATCATATTAGCCCTAAACCCAAGATAGAATGCCAAGCCTGAAAGGCTCTTCTGAGTGGCTCTACTTTGAAACAACCTGGATCACCCACCACTTTCAGATATATTTGGGAAGTCAGTTGGAAAATTCAAAATAAACAACCGCATGCATTAGAAGAACTCTAACACGGGTGGATATTCTACAGGGCCTCAGAACTATTTGTTCAGTTATTTGGTCAAAGATCTATCTAGGCCTGTGGCTCAGATCTCTTACGGAGACTTCACATGGAAACAAGTTCTGGGCCCATAATGTTGCTGCAACCTTAAGGTCTGGAAGAAAGAGAAAAGGGGTTGTTCCCTAATTAAAACTGATTGAAAGACTATATTTTTAGAAAAAACTTTATTTTGAATAGAGATAACCTCCTGAGGATTTCTTTTCAGACAACAAGGCACAAACTCTTAAGCACATTTTATATCAGACATGCAACTCAGTCTTATTGACTGGCATTCCTTGGCCATTAACATGTCACAACCGGTTTCAGTAAAATTTTCAATGGCAAACAATCTCAATAACAGCATCCCCTGGGGGATACTGGCTTGTTGGGCAAGCACTCTATCAAAAGCGAAAAATGTCTTAGGAAGACAACAGTACCCTCAATGCTACTAGTTTACAAGTGGCTTCCATTTATGAAATGAAGCTTGTGGTCCTACAAGACTTCATTATGAACTACATTAATAGTTGACTGAGAAAGTGATCTTGGATACTACAACATTTTTAAAATAAGAGAACTAACAGTAACCCTACAGTATAGAATAAAATTACAACATAGCTGGTATAAACTGTTTCTAATTAATAAGAACTAAGACATGAGACAGACTTTGCTTCAAATCCTAACTCTACCCTCTGCTCTGTGACCTTGAACAAGTTACTTCAGTTTCTGTGTCTCAGCTTCCTCTTCTGAGATTACAGGACTCAACGAAAAACTGCATGCAAAGCATTTAGCACTGTGGTTGGTACATAGAAAGTTTCAATAAATGTCGATTGTTATTATTAAACACTTCACCAAGTCCTTTACATTTACCATCTCATTTAATCCTCGCCAGAACCATATGAACTAAGCATTTTATCTCCCTTTATAAAGAGATGAAAAAACTGAGATTTGAAGAGGGTAAGTCAGAAACCCAAGGTCAAAGAGCAAGTTGGTGGTGCCTGGATTCTGGCCTGTACTGGAATCTGACTCGAGAGCCCACGCTCTTTAGCACCACACTGTACTGCCTCCTCCTCTGTGCTCAATTATGGCTGCTGTTGTTGAGGTTGTTAAACTGTATTCAAAAACTTGTTTTCTAGTTTGACCAAAAAAAGACATCATCAGAATAAGAATTAAAATACAATTTCCAAGAAAATTAGATTTCTTAAATGAGAAGTTTACAAAATTTAGAGCTAGTGTTTTTCCTACTTTCAGAGTTTTATAAACAAAAGTCTTCCATGGAACTGCAACAGATAAACAGATAAAGGAGAGAGGCTTGGTGGAAGCAAAAGTGAGCAGCTTGGCACCCCACCCATGCAAATTTAGTCTCAACCCAAGACTCTGAGGAACACATCTGAAGGCCACTGAGCTAGCCTGAAACCCTCCTTTACAGAGAAGGAACACGACACCCAGGCAGCTTAAGTCATTTTTCAAAGTTACAGTAACACCTCAATTAATTTTAACACCACTTTCATTGAACTTTATACCATTGATTTTCAGGTGAAGACGAGATATATATTCAACTCTGCAGAGTATGTTCAGCATGTCAAGAGATTTTCACATACTCGGGTATATGGGTTAGCTATTCTGGTTCAAAACAGATTTGGCTTGAACTAAAGAACCCTGACTTACAGCCTATCAAACATACATCGTACATCTGCTTTAACCATTAAAGTCAAGAATGCACTTTCAGGGTGCTCCATTTTGGCAGCCCAGGTTCCTAGATTTGGATCCCGAGTGCAGACTTACACCACTCATCATCATTAGAAATGCTGTGGCTGCAACCCACATATTTAAAAAAAAAAAAAAAAGAGGAAGATGGACAACAGATGTTAGCTCAGGGCTAATCTTCCTCAGCTAAAAAAAGAAAAAAAAGCACTCTCTTAAGATAAGAATGCATACTCCCCCTCCTATGCCAGTATCAGTAACACTCTATGGGTAAGGCTTGTATTTGTCCCTTTCTGGACATCAGGGTCATGTTGACCTGTCAATTTGCAACTGAATCCCTCTTTGAAACTTTGATGAATATGTATCCTGTGTTTACTGCACATTCTCTGCTCTAAAAAGATATAAGACTGTACTGAAAGCCATACTTGCCCAGAATGCTTTCTTCCTTTGTGGAAACTGCCTTCCCAGGTTATAATCCTCACTCAAGTGATCCTGGCTCAAGTAAAACTCACCTTTCCCTTCTTATCTATAGAAAGGTTGCTGGTCACTTTATGTCAACAAACATTATATATTTGGAAAATTAAAAAACAAACAAAAATATTTTTCATTCTAAAGTACAGAAACAGCATAAAATTTTCTAAAAATTATTATAGGAGACAAGAATTTTAAAAATTAAGGAATAGAAATTCATATAGCTACTGTTTGCAAATAAATTTATTTTAATTGAGTCTACATACCTTCTTCCCCAGTGCCATATCCAATGTCAAATCAAGATAAACACCTTGCTTTGGATTAGTAAAGTCCAGAATTTGAAATTTCTTAAGTAAGTGAATAGCTTTTTCCACATCATATATCTGCCTTGGATATAAGTGTTTTAAGTAGACATCATCCTCAGGTTCGCCTTCCATAAAGGGGTATGACTTTATTTTTTCTATCTCATCTTTTTTCTCTTCCAATGTTTTTTGTTTGGCACCTTTTTTTGTTTTCTTTGCAGGCCTGAAAAAAAGATAAATTCAAGATCAGTTATGTTAATATGTATTCCAAGAGACTTAAAAAAAAAAAGCCAATGTACAGAAGATGGAAAAAATAACAAAAACACAGCTTATTTTAATTCAAAACATAGATTACACAGTTTTTGTACTTTCTGCAGTTGATACAAAGTTGGGTAAAGCACTGATGCTACTCTCCAGAAACTTAGAGCAGAAGAGACAGACATGTAAACAGATAATTTCAATATAATGTGGTAAGTACTATGAGAGTGTTAGTCAAGCTGTAGGGAAAAGATATTTAACCCAGCCTAGGAGGCTAGGGAAGAGTTCTGGAAGAGATGACCCCAAAGTTAATTCTTGTAGGATGCAGAAGAATTAGCCCAGGTATATAACCAAGAGAAATGAAAACATACAACCACACAACAAGTTGTACACAAACGTTCATAGCAGCTTTACTCACAGTAGCCAAAAAGTCAAAACAACCCAGATGTCCATCAACTGACGGATACATAAAATGTGGTGTATCCATATAATGGGATATTAATCAGCAATGAAAACGAATGAAGTACTGACACATGTTACAATATGTATGAACTTAAAAACATTACGCTAAGTGAAAGAAGGCAGTCACAAAAGACTACATATTGTATGGTTCCATTTATATAAAATACCAAGAATAGGCAAATCTATAGAGACTGAAAGTAGATTTAATGGTTATCTAGGGCTGGGGGAGGGGTTTAGGAAAATGGGGAGTGACTGCTAATTGGCATGGGGTTTTGGGGGAAGATAATGAAAATGTTCTAAAACTGATGTGGTGATGGCTGCACACCTCTGTGAATATACTAAAAACCACTGAAATGTACATTTTAAATGGGTGAATTGTATAGTATGTAAATTATATCTCAATAAAGCTATTATTTAAAAAAATAGTTAGCCAGGCAAAGAAACAACACAATGAAAGTACTGAGGCGTGAAATAGAGTTGTACACAAGGGGAGCTTTTCTAAATTCTAACTGACTAGAGCAGGGGTTGGCAAACTTTTTCTATAAGGGACCAGACAGCAAATATTTTATGGGCTCTTGTCTCAACGACTCAATTCCACCATTGTAATGTAAAAACAGTCATAGACAATACAAAAACGAATGAGTGTAGCTGTGTTCCAACAAAACTTTATTCATGAAGACTGGTTTAAATTTTCTAATTTTCATGTGTCACAAAATACTGTTCATTTTCCTTTTTTCCCTAAGCATTTAATAATGTAAAAACCATTCTTAGCTCATGATCCCTACAAAAATTGATGGCAGACCAAATTTTTTACCCCACTAGCCATATTTTGCTGACTCCTGAACTAAAGGTAAAGCAAAAGGCGGAAAGAGCAGATGATGAATGAGATTAGGGATGACGGAGGACCTCCTCTAGAGGCAGTGAGAAGCCTGTGAATGAGAGTGGCGTCTGCATTTCAGGTAGAGTATTCAGGCTGCAATATAAGGGATGGATTTGAAGGAAGCTGGATTGGAGATGATTAAGAGACTATTCCCTCCCTTCCTTATCAAGGAGATATGACAGCCTGAACCAGAGCAGTGAAGGGAATAGGCTGGAGAAGATGAGAGATTAGAAAGGTATTTACAAGGTAAATACTGAAGATAGGGAAAAGGAAAAGAGAAGACTCTAGAATAGTTCTTAAATTTCTGGCTTGGGTGACTAAACAGAGAGAGTATCATTAACTAAAAACAGAAAGCAAGCAAGCAAAACAGGTTTCTTGGGAGGGAGACAGTCACAGAGGCGAGTTCAGTTTGGGGAGAATAGAGTTTGAGTGTGGGGTTAGTTGCATCAATTTGCCCCAATTCTTTAACGCCTCTCTCAATTAGAGTCCCTTTGCTAAGTGACTTTGCAGTTCCTCTCACTTAAAAGAATGGAGTATATTTCCTAGTACCTTGATTTGGCCATGTGGCTAGTCTGGCCAACAGAATAAAGCAAAAGTAACTAAAAGCTTAGGCCTTAAGAGGCTTAATGTTTCCACTTGTATGTTTGTATTTCTGCCATTTTCATAAAAACATGCCTGGGCTAGCCCAAAGGTGGAAGGATGAGAGATATGTGAAACAGAGCTGCCTCCAGAGCCCCGGGCTAGATTAGACAATTCTCAGCCACCTGCAGACTGGAGCCCAGCCAAGGTCATCAGAGACACCCATCCAAAACTAGCTTAGATCAGCTGACCCAGAGACGTGTGAGCAATGATAAATAATAGTGGAGCAGTTTGTTACATAGCAGAAGTCAACAAGGTGATTACAAAATAAGAAAACACAATCAACAGGTAATTGCAGGTAAGAGTTTGAAGCTGAGAAGACAGAATTAGAGGTGATATGATATATTTTCTCAGCATTAATTCAAATCACACCTATAATCTTTTAAATATAAAAGTTTTAAATTCGTGAAATAATATTCTAGAAAGATATTTAGGTTCTGTGGTAGCCAGAATAATGGCTTCCCAAAGATGTCCATATCTACATGGCAAAAAGGACTTTGCAGATATACTTAAGGTTAAAGACCTCGAGATGCAGAGATCAGGCTGGATTATGCAAGTGAGCCCAATCTAATCACATGAGCCCCCAAAAGCAGAGAAACTTTCCCTTTTCCCACCTGCATCTGAGAGAGATGGGAAGAGACAGGAGAAATCTGAGCATGAAAGAGATTCAATCTGCTGTTCCTGGCTTTGAAGATGGAGGAAGAGGGAAATACGAGCCAAGGAATATGGGTGGCCTCTCGAAGCTGGGCACGGCAAGGAAACAGACTCTCGCCCGGAGCCTCTAGAAAGGAACAAAGCCCTGCTGACACCTTGACGTTGGCCCAGTGAGATCCGTGTCAAACTTCCGCACTACAAGATAAGAAGTTTGTGTTGTTTTAAGCCACAAAGTTTGCGGTAATTTGTTATGGCAGCCATAGAAAACTACTATGGGGTCTTATAAAATTCACGTGAAAGAAATGAATGACAGTAAAACAATTTTTGAAAAAAGAACCTCAAAAACCAATCCAATGCATAATTCTATTCTCACTTTTAGCACTCAATGAATTCTTATTACCACAACTAATAACAGTATCCTCCCACCTAACGAGCAATTCAACAGAACAGCAGATAATGACAAGGCTCATTTTTAATGGGACACAGGTGTCCTTCTGGACTGACGACAGCAAGTCCAAGCAGGTGCCCAAGTGGATGGATGCAACGCGCCTCAATAGCTACCTTGGAAGAACTCCACAAAATCCTAAAATGTTCCAAACTGGAGCAGTCACATTTTTATTTTATATTTAATAAAAGAGCAGTGAGGCCAATAGAGGAAGGAGCCTGGAAAGCCTGTTTTAGTCATACATTCTCTACCTAAAAGAAACAAAATGAATAAGTGTCCTAGCTGGAACCTACAGATTTACTTTACATAAATGCTGATTTCTCCACTAAATTTTTAATCATGGCTGAATCTGCCCACTTAATTTGCAATTAATATGAAACTCCCAGGGGCTGAAATATGATTTTTAAATTAATAAATATTTGCAAAACCCAATAAAGAGACTGAGTTGGGTATACAGCAATTTACTTATTTATTCTTTGGAATTTGTTTCACAAAATATTTGAGGTGATTCAGTGAAAATACTTTTAAGTTAAAGATGGAACACTGTTTTAGTAAAAAAAAAAAAAAAAAGTATAAAATCATTATAACCCAGATCAAATAGGACTCCAATGAAAACATTTTCTTCAAAAATAAAAAAAAACGCAATTCAACAAAATCAGTCAATAATAATTAATTTTATAGATCCACTGACTGTTTTCCATGACCCTCCAAAAAATGTCTATCTTTACTCAGAGGAATCACATCCAGAAGAACTCTGCTGTTCATGCAATTATGGAAGGCCCTATCAGGAGAGCTCAAATACTA